>NC_037675.1:12122415-12123059 GCF_003255815.1 Theropithecus gelada
TAAAAGTGTTCCTATTTCTCCACATCCTCTCCAGCACCTGTTGTTTCCTGACTTTTTAATGATCGCCATTCTAACTGGTGTGAGATGGTATCTCATTGTGGTTTTGATTTGCATTTCTCTGATGGCCAGTGATGATGAGCATTTTTTCATATGTCTGTTGGCTGTATGAATGTCTTCTTTTGAGAAATGTCTGTTCATATCCTTTGCCCACTTTTTGATGGGGTTGTTTGTTTTTTTCTTGTAAATTTGTTTGAGTTCTTTGTAGGTTCTGGATATTAGCCCTTTGTCAGATGAGTAGATTGCAAAAATTTTCTCCCATTCTGTAGGTTGCCTGTTCACTCTGATGGTAGTTTCTTTTGCTGTGCAGAAGCTCTTTAGTTTAATGAGATCCCATTTGTCAATTTTAGCTTTTGCTGCCGTTGCTTTTGGTGTTTTAGACATGAAGTCTTTGCCCATGCCTATGTCCTGAATGGTACTACCTAGGTTTTCCTCTAGGATTTTTATGGTATTAGGTCTAACATTTAAGTCTCTAATCCATCTTGAATTAATTTTCGTATAAGGAGTAAGGAAAGGATCCAGTTTCAGCTTTCTACTTATGGCTAGCCAATTTTCCCAGCACCATTTATTAAATAGGGAATCCTTTC
>NC_037675.1:12859600-13075439 GCF_003255815.1 Theropithecus gelada
ATATATATATTATCAGACCACATCTATTTGGTTTCCTCTATATACAAAGAGCCCTCGCACAGTGTCTGTCTGAGAAAAGGCTTTCAGTAAATACCCATTGAGTGATTTAATTATTCTAACAACCTGTAAGAATCTGTTTTGACCCATTGAGAGATGTTCCCATGTCTTGAATTTTAGGTATATTTTTCAAGGACAGAAAGGTAGAAAGTAGCAGAGGTTTTTATGGTTTTAGATCTAACATTTAAGTCTCTAATCCATCTTGAATTAATTTTTGTATAGGATGTAAGGAAGGGATCCAGTTTCAGCTTTCGACTTATGGCTAGCCAGCTTTCCCAGCACCCATTTATTAAATAGGGAATCCTTTCCCCATTTCTTGTTTTTCTCAGGTTTGTCAAAGATCAGATGGTTGTAGATGTGTGGTATTACATCTGAGGGCTCTGTTCTGTTCCATTGGTCTATATCTCTGTTTTGGTACCAGTACCATGCTGTTTTGGTTACTGTGGCCTTGTAGTATAGTTTGAAGTCAGGTAGCATGATGCCTCCAGCTTTGTTCTTTTGGCTTAGGACTGTCTTGGCAATGCAGGCTCTTTTTTGGTTCCATATGAACTTTAAAGTAGTTTTTTTCCAATTCTGTGAAGAAAGTCATTGGTAGCTTAATGGGGATGGCATTGAATCTATAAATTACCTTGGGCAGTATGGCCATTTTCACGATATTGATTCTTCCTATCCATGAGCATGGAATGTTCTTGCATTTGTTTGTGCCTTCTTTTATTTCACTGAGGAGTGGTTTGTAGTTCTCCTTGAAGAGGTCCTTTACATCCCTTGTAAGTTGGATTCCTAGGTATTTTATTCTCTTTGAAGCAATTGTGAATGGGAGTTCACTCATGATTTGGCTGTTTGTCTGTTATTGGTGTGTAAGAATGCCTGTGAGTTTTGCACATTGATTGTGTATCCTGAGACTTTGCTGAAGTTGCTTATCAGCTTAAGGAGATTTTGGGCTGAGACGATGGGGTTTTCTAAACATGCAATCGTGTCATCTGCAAACAGGGACAATTTGACTTCCTCTTTTCCTAATTGAATACCCTTTATTTCTTTCTCATGCCTGATTGCCCTGGTCAGAACTTCCAACACTATGTTAAATAGGAGTGGTGAGAGAGGGCATCCCTGTCTTGTGCCAGTTTTCAAAGGGAATGCTTCCAGTTTTTGCCCTTTCAGTATGATATTAGCTGTGGGTTTGTCATAAATAGCTCTTATTATTTTGAGATATGTTCCATCAATACCAAATTTATTGAAAGTTTTTATCTTGAAGGGCTGTTGAATTTTGTCAAAGGCCTTTTCTGCATCTATTGAGATAATCATGTGGTTTTTGTCTTTAGTTCTGTTTATATGCTGGATTACATTTATTGATTTGCATATGTTGAACCAGCCTTGCAGAAAACCTAGGCAATACCAATCAGGACATAGGCATGGGCAAGGACTTCATGTCTAAAGCACCAAAAGCAATGGCAACAAAAGCCGGAATTGACAAATGGGATCTAAATAAACTAAAGAGCTTCTGCACAGCAAAAGAAACTACCATCAGAGTGAATAGACAACCTATAGAATGGGAGAAAATTTTTGCAATCTACTCATCTGACAAAGGGTTAATATCCAGAACCTACAAATAACTCAAACAAATTTACAAGAAAAACCCCATCAAAAAGTGGGCAAAGGATATGAACAGACACTTCTCAAAATAAGACATTTATGCAGCCAACAGACACATGAAAAAATGCTCATCATCACTAGCCATCAGAGAAATGCAAATCAAAACCACAATGAGATACCATCTCACACCAGTTAGAATGGCGATCATTAAAAAGTCAGGAAACAACAGGTGCTGGAGAGGATGTGGAGAAATAGGAACACTCTTACACTGTTGGTGGTACTGTAAACTAGTTCAACCATTGTGGAAGACAGTGTGGCGGTTCCTCAAGGATCTAGAACTAGAAATACCATTTGACCCAGCCATCCCATTACTGGGGATATACCCAAAGGATTATAAATCATGCTGCTATAAAGACACATGCACACGTATGTTTATTGCGGCACTATTCACAATAGCAAAGACTTGAAACCAACCCAAATGTCCATCAATGATAGACTGGATTAAGAAAATGTGGCACATACACACCATGGAATACTATGCAGCCATAAAAGGGATGAGTTCATGTCCTTTGCAGGGACATGGATGCAGCTGGAAACCATCATTCTCAGCAAACTATCACAAGAACAGAAAACAAAACCCCGTATGTGGGAATTGAACAATGAGAACACTTGGACACAGGAAGGGGAACATGACACAGCGAGGCCTCTTGTGGAGTGGGGGGAATAGGGAGGAATAGCATTAGGAGATATACCTAATGTAAATGACGAGTTTATGGGTGCAGCACACCAACATGACACATGTATACATATGTAACAAACCTGCAGGTTGTGCACATGTGCCCTAGAACTTAAAGTATAATAATAATAATAAAAAGTAGCAGAGTTGGGACTGATCTTTTGGATTCCAGAGCCTTGTTCACTACCATGTACAACTGCCTCCTGGTCAGGTAAGGTGTGCTGTTTTTGTATTCTGTTGGCACAGGTGTGGTACAGTGAAAAGAGCAGCATACCCAGGTAACTCAGAGGAAGCCTAATCCAGAGTGCTCGCCAAGGCCTATCTCTCCAGCTTTCCTGTGATGGCCATTTAGCCACCGGGCTCTGCTTTCCTCTTTGCCGATTGGGGAGACTAATGACAGCCTGTGGACTTGTTTTAAGAAGTTACAATGAGTATAAATTTTACATTAGAAAGTGCTCAGCAATGTACAAGCAACCATTTTTTAAAGTATCTCCTGTTAATAAACATGCAAAAAACTTATAGCAGGTCAATGGACAAATATTGCTGAATATGCAAAGTTTTAGAGTATTTCAACAGGGGTTGGTAAACTTTTGTTTTTATAAAGGGCCAGAGCTTTGTAGGCCACAGGTCTCTGTCACAACTACTCAAGGTGAGGTCACATGACATTAGCCATAGACAACACAGGAACAAGTAGACAGCGGTGTATTTCAGTCAAACTTTATTTGTAAAAGCAAGCGGTGGGCTGGTTTGTCTCATGGGATGTAATTTACTGACTGTTTTATACCATCATATACTTGAGCAAGGTATATGGACACACATACACAATTCATATTTTGCTATTAGATTAGACAGTCAATATTGCAGGGTAATCACTTTTAGAGACCAGTCTTGGAGATGAGAGAGAATTAAATTTATACACCTTGATTGCATGATCCATAACCTCCTGAAAAGTGGTATAAAAAATAAGAACAGACTTGACCTTTTGGTAGGCTTGATTGTCTTTTGAAAACACCTTCCAGTTTTGACCTCTCATTGCCATGTAACTCACTTTTCATTCTATCACTGTGTCCAGTTGCTGCTTCGTGGTTAGTGGAGCCATCTGATTCCTTTGGCTTATTTTGTAACTTCCTTTTTCCTCTAGGTGTTTGTGTTTGTGACTCCTGTATTCTTAAATATATGTATTGTAAATAGACAAGATATGGGTTACAGATTAAATATGCAGTATGTATACATTTATATACTTTAATGGGGCAGTTTATAAAGAGAATTCTATTGACTTGTTCAGCCAACTTTGTACTCTTATTTAGCTTTTCTGGATGTGGGTTTATGTTTTCTTCCTCTGAAATTTAAACAAACAGTGACTGCTTACATAATTTTTAATTTGGCTTCCTGTGTGCCTCGCAGTAAGATCCTTCAGACAGCCACATGGGAGGTGGTATTTGTACAGGATCACATTTAGTGTATATTGAAAGGAAAATGTTTATTCACAACAGCGTCTTGCCCTCAATCTCAAAGTCCTTGGTGACTAGAGATTTTCTTTTAAAATAATTGATCTGCCATTCCAGTATCTCCCCATATCCTGCTGAATTTTAATATATTTGCATCCTTATGGATGGAAAATCCACATCTAAAGGGAATGCAAAGTATGTATTACCTTCCCATAAATTTCAGTTTAGCAAGGCAGAAGGGAAATATCAATGCAAACTTGCTTTTATTTAAAAAACACTAATGAAAAACACTTATCTGAAAGGCAACAGTGAGAGCTATGCAAGGGAAGACTAATCTCGTAATAGCGCTCATTCCAAGATGTTAAAGCTGTGTTTCTGAATGCTAGAATGTAATTAGACAGTTTTGTCATATTGAGATGTATTAGCTTTGATAATATTTAAAATTATTTCTCTTCCTATGTACTTGTACAAAATTTGTTTGAAATGTTGAAATGATGCTTATTAGGTAAACAATCAATAGATAGTACATCTCTAGAATGGAATACTACTCAGCAATAAAAAAGAATGACGCAGATGACAACCTTTATGGATTTCAAATGCATTAAGTTGGGTAAAAGATTCCAGTCTCAAACATTTAACTACTGTATGATTCCAATGATATGATATTCTAGAAAAGATAAAACTATATGATGAAAATATACAATTACTTGCCGTGGGTCTAGAGTTGGAAGATTTGACTACAGATGGGGGTCAAAGTGGGATAGCACAGAGGCATTTTTTGGGTGGTAGAACTCTTCTATATTCTGATTGTGGTGGGAGTTATACAAATATATACAGGTGTTTAAAACTATGGCAATGTACACATGGAAAATGTCAATTTTACAGTGTGTTAATTTTTTTAAGTAAAATTTTTTTTTGAGAAAGGCCAAGCACAGTAGCTCATATCTGTAATCCTAGTGCTTTGTGGGAGGCCAAGGTGGGAAGATCACTTAAGGCCAGGAGATAGAGACCAGCCTGGGCTGGTGTGTGACAATTATGGTGGCTGTGGGAAGACATCTCTACAAAATTAAATTTTGTAATAAAATTTATAAAATAAATTATTTTATAAAATATTTTATAGCATAATATATAATACTATAAAATATATCTATTTTAAAATTTTTATATTCTAAAATATTTATAAAGTAAAACAAAACTTAGCCAAGTGTGATGGTGTACACTTGTAATCTCAGCTACTCAGGAGGCTGAGGCAGGAGGATGGCTTAAAGTCCCAGGAGGTTGAGGCTGCAGTGAGCTATGAACATGTCAGCAGTGTACTCCAGCCTGGGTGACAGAGGGAGACCTTGTCTCAGAAAACAAAAAAACAACAAAACACCTCAAAACAAAGAAAGACAACCCACAGTACTTGGTTACATTTATAGGGAACTTTTTTTTTTCTTGAGATGGAGTTTCACTCTCTTGCCCAGCATGGAGTACAGTGGCATGATCTTGGCTTACTGCAACCTCCACCTCCTGGGTTCAGGTGACTCTCCTGCCTCAGCCTCCAGAGAAACTGGGATTACAGGTGCACACCACCACACCTGGCTAATTTTTGTATTTTTATTAGAGATTGCGGTGGGGAGGTTTGCCATGTTGGCCAGGCTGGTCTCGAACTCCTGGCCTCAGGTGATCCACCCACCTTGGCCTCCCAAAGTGCTGGGATTACAGGCATGAGCCTCTATGTCCAACCTAGGGAACATTTTAAAAAAATCTAAAAATAGTGGTATTCTGGGGTATTCCTGATGAAATAAATATTAATTTTGCTCTTCTTAATGAAAAAGTAAGTTACTGATGTAGTTTCTAGGTTTACAAAACAGGTGAAAATAAAGCAACTTCCACTCAATGAGTAATACCATAGGCACTATGCAAGAGTGTAGGCGAATATCCAAAGTTATGTGTCCCCCAGCGGCTGTAACTCCATCCTCCTGTGCATATGGAACATTTTGCTGTTCTTTATGGTAATCACTTTCCTATCTTGGTGTTTATATATGGTGTGTGACAGTTATGGTAGCTGTGGGAACCATAACTTTAAGTTCTGTGACTTTTCTGTGAGTAAAACCAGCCATAATGTTGAATTAATGTCATTCCTCACATTGAATTTCCTTGTTGTTGTAAGTGGAAGACTTATCACATATTTGAATAAAAGCTCCGTTTTCATTTTTGATAGCATGTTAATGATGGTGGTTAGGTGGATTAATTTTGTCATTTAATTAACATCGTCATTCAGTACAGTGAGGCCAACTTGGGAGAATATATATGGTCCAGTCTGAAGGGTGATATGGTTTAATCATACCTCTGTTCACTCCTCCACTCGAAAGTAGAAGATACAAGACCATCATTATCCTTGGCTAATGACATAATACTTTAATCAAAAGTGTTATTATCCACTTCAGTAGATCCCAATAGTTTTGTGGAATTATCTTCAAAATGGGATTGGTTAAGTGGAGCATTGATTCAATTAATAGAACTGGAGACCATAGCATGTGATTTTCAGGCTTCAGAGCATCAGCACCAGTTACTCTTGGTTCTGCATGTGAAGGCATGGTTATTGGTACCAGAAATCAGGCAGAATGTTTGCATTTGATTGCATTTCTGGGAAATGATAGTATATGATATAAAACATATAGAAATCTATTGATATTGGGAAAGTCAGTAAGTTGAATAAGGTTCTGATTATTGTCATCAAGTGGATTTCAGAGAGTACTGCCCAACTCACCTGGGGGTCCTTTTATACATAACACGTGCAGGAGATACCAAGAACTACAGGAGAGGTTTTTTGGCAAAGGACCTGTGGCCTCTTTTCTTGTCCATCATCAAGCCACATTGAGAGTTAGGGCTGTTTTCCTGCCTAGGCCGTGGTGGTACTTTCTGGGTCAGAGGCATATAGTGGCTGAAGTGCCAGGGTCCTAGAAAAAGCCTGTGTCTGAAATCACTCTTGATCCTGTGTGAATTAACCTGAACTGAACACAATGTATTCACAGTCTAGGGACATTAAACCTGGGACTGATGGGGAAAGAGACAAGGGTAAGAACCACAGATTACAAGAACCTCAGGGCCTCTGTTTGTCCTAGCCCCATGAGGCTCCATGCCTTCTTGTGCTCAGGGCTCGTTTCTGCCCGGTTGCAGACTTTCTCGATGTCACTGCATGCAGAGGCAGTGGGCCAGAAAGCCCATCCTTGTTTGCAGCTCCTCACCATTTCTCGTGGGTGCTGAAGATTTGCCCCCGCGGTCTGGATGTTTTGTGGCTTCTTGAGGCTCCACTTGGAGAGAGCGAATGTGTGTCTTGGAAGGTAGCCTGCCATCAAGCTGGATCTCTGAGTCATGTCCAGGTGGTTCCTGGTGGTCACTGTGCATGGAAAGGACTAATATCATCAGTGCCCCTACCCCCAGTGGCTCATGGTTTCCTAAGCAGTGTCTCCAGGGCTGCCTCTCATCTCCTAATTGGCCCATAGCAGTGAAGTTATGCAGTCATCTTTGGAGGGGAAATCCCCATGTTTTTCATGGATGCAGTCAGTCCTGGCTAATGTGCCAAACAGGAACATCCTCAAATTGCTGGGAGGCCATTTGCTGATGTCCCCTCCACTCTGCCTTTCATTGCAGGCAGCTGTCCTCACATTTAGCCCAGAAACTCTGTTAAAGTTCCAGAAACAGACAAAATCTTCTTTGTGCATATAAAAGCTGACACAACTGAGGAATCTGTGCCCCATACTAACTACTGCATGATGCAGGTGTCATCGCCCTGTGGACTCATTTCCGGGGTATGAGAAGCATTTTAAAATTGGGAAACATAGGTGCTGGGCACGGTGGCTCACGCCTGTAATCCCAGCACTTTGGGAAGGCGAGGCAGGCAGATCACGAGATCAGGAGTCTGAGACCAGCCTGGCCAATATGGTGAAACCCTGTCTCTACTAAAAGTACAAAAATTATCCAGGTGTTGTTACGGGTGCCTGTAATCCCAGCTACTCGGGAGGCTGAGGCAGGAGAATGGCATGAACCTGGGAGGCGGAGGTTGCAGTGAGCTGAGATCATGCCATTGTACTCCAGCCTGGGTGACAGAGTGAGACTCTGTCTTAAAAAAAAAAAAAAAAACCAAAAATAACTGGGAAACATAGACACCTCTCATTCTGAGGTCATCTGTTCAGAATTTGCATTTCCCAGTTTTGGTTTGGTGATTGAACAGTTTGCTAGCCCCATGAAGGCATGGCTTGAGGAGGGTCTCGCAGATCACACTTTGAAACGTTTTCTTCCTAATAGACATGCTCAGTTCTCAGGATCCTGAGCTGCCCGTTTCACGTCGGAGGCTGGGAGCCAGGCTAGCCCACTTGGGAGGGATCTGGCACAGTGGCTCTGCTGCCCCACTGCTTTCCCTGGGAACAAAGTTATTTGCATGCTAAACACCTGGGTGAACTAGGGATGCCAGTGCCCCAGCAGGTGCGTGCAGTTCCTCTTATCCAGTGACTTAGGTGGCAGAGGACACAGCTGGATTGACACCTCTGAATCCACGTCTCCTCCTTGCCACACAAACCGGAAGGCAGCCCTCACCGAAGCTGCATATGCAAATATCAGATTTCCAAAGGGAAAGACCTGATAGAGGGTATCTTCCTGAGTTGGTATTAATTTGCTTTTATAAAGCAGATTTTTTTTTTTCTTTTTCTTCACAGAAGCTATGTGGAAGCAGTGACCTAAATGCTTCTATGACATCTCAGCGTTTTGAAGAACAATCTGTGAGTGGCATTCCTTAAAAAGAAACATTAAATGTTATAGATATTTCTCATCAAATGTTTGGGTTTGTATTTCTTTGCCTCTTTTATTGCTAAAAAAAAAAAAAAAAAAAAAAGCCAAACCGTATCCACTTACAAAAACAGGCCTTGCAAATTTTGGCTGGAGGAGATTAATTCACTGTCTATTGATTAGGCAGACTGGGATAGATTCTTCTAAAAATACAGAGTAACTATGAAATTGAGTGAGATAATAAGGGAGATAAAGCCATTCTGAAGTGCTTTGAAGCTTTCAAAGGAAGGCTGTCAAGGGTGGCTTAGCCACAAGATCGATTAATTGAATGTCCAATAAGTGAATGATAAATGATCTTATCTGCCCTTTCCCTTTAAGGACAGTCAAAAGTTTGAAATGGCTCAAAAATTTAATTGGGCTCATGTAATAAATATTCAAAAACAGACTTGAATTCTACAATATGGCCTGCAGGAGTGGATGCATTTCTGGAGGAGGAAGTGACTGAGTTGCAGGGAGGTGAGACTGTGGGGATTAGAGTAAGAGACACTAAGAGTGGGTGCCAGAGAATGAAAAAGAAGGGTGGAAAAGCCGGCAGAGCACTGGACAGAGACAATGTCCCTTGGGGACCCAGGGAAGGAGCATGTGTCAGGTGGACATGTGGGCTTGCGGGGGGATGAGCTGCGTCCCCAGAACTGAAATTTTACTGCACGTGGAGGAGGTCTACAGAGGTGATGGGGGTTGGTGGGAAGGGTGGAGAACACGACGGGGCATTTTACATCTGAACTCAGAAGTCGGGGCACATGTTCTTGGGAACCAGCCCTGTAGCAGCACTTCTTCCTCCTGTTGCCTCTCTTGGGACTGTACCCTGAGTTTTATAACAAGTGATCCTGCAGTAATTTAATGAGGGTATTTCAGAGGTTGGTTATCTCATTCTTGGAAGGTTAACCTTGCAAAGATGTAATCATATATGCTTCTGAATTCTGATAAAATCACACTGGGGAGCAATGTAAGGGACTTGTTAATAAAGCAGGGTAACCGAGTTGTCGTCGTGAGGAGGAGTTGGGGATGACAGTTGATCTTCATAGTGGCCTTTCTTTTTTCCCTCCAAAATTAAGAAGTATTTCTGAAATTCTCTTGCTTGGGCCCAAGACATACTGTCTTAACTGCCTTCTCCATCTGTGCAGGTACTGGGGGAAGCCAGTGATGGCTTGAGTAACCTCTCCAGCCCTTTTGCGTACCTCCTCACCATACACCTGAAGGAAGGCCGGAACCTAGTTGTCCGAGATCGCTGTGGTAAGACCTGGGTCTGTTATAGTGGATGCAGGCTGGAAACTTCTTTCTCTCTGTCCTTGTATCAATACTGTCAGTCAGGCTTTGACATCACAGCATGGTTTAGGATAGACAGTAGCTCAAATCCAAATCTCTCCAGGTATAAGACATTTGCAGTGAATTATTTAAACACACCAAGCCTTACTATTCTTCTTTATTATTAAGTGATACTATATAATGATACTAATAATCACATGAAGTTGTTTTAGAATGGAATGAGATAACTCTGATAGCATTATGCCTGGCATATAGCAACTGTTCAAGAAAATGTTTCCTCAATCCTACTTTAATTATTCATGAGAAAAATGTGAGCCCATCCTTGGTATAAGGTCATCCAATGTACACATTGACAGAAATGCCTTTGAAACACCTGCCTTCGGCTTTGAAATCTCACTGGACTCCCTCTAATAGCTAGTGTCTGCCTGTGCTTGTTTTATTTACCTTTTACAAGTCACTGTACCTAGCCATAAATATATACCTGTGCATTTTTAAATTAACATGGGTCTATAATGTCCATATTGTTCTGCAATGAACTTTTTAAAAAAATGTACAGGTCTTCAAAATTGACCACGCTTTTCCATGTACATATATTGCCTTTATTTTAAATACTATATTTATTCCATAGTATGATGTTTTGTTTATCTGTTTCTCTACTGATGGTAGCTATTTTTTTCCTTCTGTCTCTGCACTATAAATGATGCTGTAATGAACATATCATATATGTTTCTGTGCACAGATAAGGCTAAACCTTATATTAAAATGGCGTGTGTTTAAGAGCAGACAGTGGAGCCAGACTGCCTGGGCTCAGACCTTGGTGTCTCTGTTCGTTGCTGTTTGATGTGAGAAATGTTGCTTGACCACTTGATGCCTTGGGTTGTTCATTTGTAAAACGGATAGTAAGGTTAACCTACCTTATAGGCTATTGGGAAGGTGGCAGGCGTTAACTTATATAATGTCTAGTTTTCAATTGAGTTTTTTCTTCTAAATTTTCATAGTTCTTCATAATTTTCAGCATTGACATTTGTTATGTGTTGCAAATATTTTTCTCCCAGTCTGTTGCTTTTCCTTAATTGTATGACCTCTTTTGTCCTTCAGAAGTTTTTCATTTCATTGTAGGCAAATATATCTGTTTTTTCTTTATGATCTTTATTTATTCATTTGGTTTAGTAGTTGAGGCCCTTTTATTCTAAAGAGTTCTTTTTCTTGCTTTGGTTCTTAGTTTCTCCTGGTCCTTCTCTATTGTGTTTTGGAGCATCTTTTCAATAAAGGAAGGGTCTATTGACTCTTAGATCTGTCTTCTGTGTCTCTTAGGTTTTCTTTTTAATTTTTCCCGTGACTTTTTCCTCTCAGGAAGAATTCTTCAGCTTGATCTTCAGCTTGCTCATTTTCTTGTCAGTTGTTTACATTGTACTCTTCTGTTTACCAGTTATGGTTTTCATTTTTATAACCTGTTTTGTTTGATGATCCCATCTCTTTTTGAGAATAGTAAGTATTCATTTAAAATATCCTGCTTGCTGCGGTGTTTCTTGGATGTCAGTTTAATGTATTGACTGTCTCTCATTTAGGACGTTATTTTCTTTTACCTGTTTGATTCTCTGAAGCGGGTTGCTTATCATTTTATTTGTGTGTTTCTGTTCCCGCATCTGTGGATGTTATTTTTGCTTACTGTGTCCTGCAATCAGTGATGATGAGGAGACCTGGGCATGCTGCAGGACAGGGTGAGCCGGTAGTTCAGACTGGGTTCTTCCCATTCCTCCTGGTTATCACCTGCCACTTAAAGCTTTTCTGTCTGCATACGCCTGTGCTATCTGCTTCTGCTTATCTTCAGATGCCTTTGCTGGACATTGCTCAGCCTGAAGGCATAGGACAGTGTTGGCCCATCCAGCTCTCTTTCTGTACTGAACCCACCAGTCACATTGAGTTGCACTGGCCATCTTACCTGCTGCCTCCAAGCCTGGAGCATTCCTGGCTCACCTGCCACACACCCTTCCACCCTCCTACCCTCCCACTCCACCACTACCCGGAAACATCTTTGCTATGACTCTCTACTGCTCATGTCTCTGGATATGGCTTCTTCCATGAACTGATGTCACCTGGCTTTCGTCTTTCAGAACTGGATGAAGTATGGCCTTTTTTTTCTGAATCAGAATTTCTCTTCTGTCTCTCTTGCTCATGTTTTTTCAGATGTAGCATTTTAAAATAGTGAAAAAATTATTGCCTACTTGTTGGTAAATAGTTTTTTAAATCAAAATCATACTTTCTGTATCAAGTGTGTCCTTTCTCATTTCTATTATTATTATAAATGTATGTATGTTTACAGCTGCATCTCTTATGTTCTTTTTAATGGTTTGGGGCAGATAGCATTTGATGCCTGAAATAATATCTAAAAGATGTAATAATAAACCAATGTAGGGGGAGCTTCCCACAAATATCCTGATTCTTGTCCTGATCCGACATAGTGTCCAGTGGTTACTTTTGTCAAAAATGATTGTTATCAAATTCATTTTGTGACAGTTTCTCTGGTGATCAGAAGAGTGTTCTAGAGAGTGTGTTTTTTACATTACTAGGAAGAAAATGTTCTCAAGCTACCTGTCCTGTTTTAAATTGATGGAATTTCTTCAATTTTTTTTTGTTATTTATTTATTTATTTCTGTTTTAGACGGAGTCTAGCTCTGTCGCCAGGCTCGAGCGCAATGGTGCAATCTCAGCTCACTGCAACCTCCGCCTCCCGGGTTCAAGGGATTCTTCTGCCTCAGCTTCCCGAATAGCTGGGATTACAGGCATGCACCACCATGTCCAGCTAATTTTTGTATTTTTAGTAGAGATGGGGTTTCGCCAGGCTGGTCTCGAACTCCTGACCTTGTGATCTTCCCACCTCAACCTCCCAAAGTGCTGGGATTACAGGCGTGAGCCACCATGCCCTGCCAATAGTTTTTAAGTTTCGGGACATATACAGGCCCTGGACCTCTTCTGTGGGCTAACTACTCCTTTTCTAGCTTTCTCCATTTTTTTTTTTTTTTGTTCTTTCTCCCTCACTGGTGTCAGGCAACACTATACTTCTCTATCAAACTGATGCAGTTACAGCAGATTCCTAGTAGATGGTCAGTGCACTGATTAGATAATGAAGTCATTGCACACATCAGAAAATGATACAATAGGGCTTATGTGCACTTGCTCCATATCTTGCTGTTTGAAGACCAAAGTCTGCTCTAACCCCAGCCATTGTCATCTCTCTCTGCAGAGTTTATCACAGTTAAAACATCATGCGAGAATTTGGCTTTTAATTTGTGCAAACCTAATATAATCCAAGTGTAAATACCCAGTAAGGAGTCTAGGTCATAAACTGTGCTATTTCAGTCCCTATTTCTTTTGAAACCAGTAGTAATTGTTCTTGTTTTTTTTTTTTCTTTCATTTTGGGGAACACTTTATCATTATCTATTAAGAAAATACCCTACTCTTTCAACAAGTTCATGTTTTATACCTTGGGGATGTATAGTATGGCTTCCTATGTTATTATTATGTTAATTTCTGTTTGATTATCACAAGTATTAAATTAGTGATAAAGGTATGACCTTGAGCCTGCTCAGGGCAAGACAGCATTTGAGGGTCTACTGTGGGTTCAAGAGGGGGTCCTCATTACTAATACGTGTGCTCCCTCACTCCTGCCTCCTTTGCCTAGGAACAACGTCACTTATCAATACAGCATTATTTTCTACGAAACCCGACCGAGACTCAGAATTTTTATCTAACACAATCCTTTGGACCAATAGTTCTCATAATTGAATGAGCCTCAGAAGAATCTTGGGAACTAATGAAAATGTACATCTCTGAGCCCCACACACAGATTCTCTGATTCAGTGTGTCTGGGGTGGGGCCAGGGAATTTGCATTTCTAACAAGTTCCCAGGTGAGGCTGATGCTGCTGGCCCAGGAACCACACTTTGAGAACCTTTACTCTAGGCAGTCCCTGTCACAGGTGGATGTTGGCACATGAGAAGAAACCCATGCTTCTCCTTGAGGTAGAGTTTCAATTCTTGGTTATGTTAGCCACGACGTTGTATGTTCCTGGAGCTTTTTCTCATTACCTGTTTGCTATCACTGGTCTCAGCTTTACTTAATTTGTATTCTTGGAATATAATTTAATTTAGTATTAACCCAATTAAAATAATTAGGTTCAAGAAACTGTGTGATATGCTAAAGTACTAACTATAAAATGTTTTTGGCTTATCTATGCATTTACAATATTTAGTCTTTATAACATGTTCTCCAGTTCTGTAGATACTAAGCCAATAGCTTATTGTTGCAATAGGAAGTATTGCAACAATACAGACTCAGATGGCACTTCTCCTATGCAGTCTTTTATGTTTTTCACAGGCATAAGCTCTCTCTCACCTCAATCGTATACAGATTTTACCTTTATAAAACATACACCTTTATCCTTAATTGGGTAAATGACTGATCTGCCCTATTACAATCTTAGTGCTATATTAGGAGGAAGAATAGTTTATTAATCTTTGCATGCCCTCCTGTGATATACCTGATGGTTTATACACAGAGTATTTTTAATTAATTTTAGTTCTTCATTGAAGAAATCCAACTTCAGTGCTGGAGTTAAGGAGCATTGAGGCCTGTTATAAAAGGGAAAGTATCTTTGCAGAATGAACAGGATTTAGTCACTTACTCCCTTATTCAACAAGCATGTCTTGGGTTTCCTCAATGAAATGAGCACTACACTGGTACTCTTCTGGGGCTTGGTGATTAAAGTCAGCAAAAAGGATTTATATGATTTCCAAGATAAAAGATGACTTTCATATAGATCACCTGGTCCAGCTGCTGATTTAATGGAAGCTTTAATTCAGGAAATGGAAGCACAAAAATTAACTGACTTGTCGAAGGTCACATTGGGAGGCAAGATTCAGGGCAGATAGGGTGGTTCAGTGGGACAAGAAGAGGATTTGGATTTGGTCTACTACTTGGCTTTGTGATCTCACTGTACAACTTTACATAACCTCTCTAAAATGGGTGTGATGTGACTTGCCTCATAATGTGATTGTAAGGACTGAAAAATTAAAACACTACAGATGAGGCTGGGGGACAGAATGTTAGGTAAAATAAGTCAGGCACAAAAAGACAAATATCCCATGTTCTCACTCATGTGTGAGCTGGAAAGTTGATCCATGGAGGTAGAGAGGAGAATGCTTACTACCAGAGGGTGGGAAGGGTGGGAATGGGGGAAACGAAGAAGGATTGGTTAAGGGGTACAAAAATACAGTTAGAATAAGTTATAGTGTTCAATGGCTCAGTAGGGTGACTCTAGTTAATAATAATTTATTGTATATTTCAAAATAGAAGATTTGGCATGTTCCCAACACAAAGAAATGATGTGTTTGAGGTGATGCATATTTCAGTTATGCTGATTTGATCATTACACATTGTATGCATGTATCAAAATATTACATGTGCCCCATAAATATGTACTATTATTATGTGTTAATAAAGAAGTATAGATGATATAATGGCCTACATGTAGAAATAGGCAATAGATATGTTGTTATAGTAATTAATGAATGATCATAATGCAAGTTGGCCATGTTCTTGACTCCCAGCACAGAACTCATTGCTGTGTTCCATGTCAGCTCCCCCATCATTGAACTTGGATGCTTGATCCTTAACTTGTGTCAGTTTGCCAATTTCTCTGTGCTCTCTCTATGATCTGTCTTCAGCGTAGGGTTTTTAAAATACAGCTCATCAATAAACAATGCAGGACATTAGGGTTGCCAACCCCTCATGCAGTCAGACATCCACATATAACTTTTGAATTCCCCAAAACACAACTGCTAATGTCCTACTCTTCACTGGAAGCCTTACTGATAACATGAACAGTCCATTGGCACGTATTTTGTATATGTGTTTTGTACTGTATTCTTATAACAAGGTAAGCTAGAGAAAAAATGTTAAGAAAATCATAAAAGGGAGAAAATAGATTTACTATTCGTTAAGTCAAAGTGGATCATCATAAAAGCCTTCACCCTCATTGTCTTCACATCCAGCTGGCTGAGGAGGTGGTGAAAGACCAGGGTTTGGTCTTAGTGTCTGAGGAGTTGCAGAAGAGGAAGAAAATCCTGTATAAGTGAACCCTTGCAGTTGTTCAAACTCATGTTGTCAAGAGTCAACTGTATTTTATTTTCCTATGTGGAATCATGCATTTAATTTTAAGTAAAAAATACACAGATCTAATCAATCACATATTTTTTATTATGACAGAGGCTCCTTCAAAGGTATTCAAATATGTTGCAAGCTTGACTGTGGAGGAGCAGTAGCTTCAGAACCTTTAATTCCAATTGCACAGTCTCTGTTTTTGAATTTTTTTAGGGAGAAAAACTATTTTTGATGAATCACTCTTTGCTAAGGAAGGAGTTCTGCATTTTCTTTGGATTGTTACATAATCATTACTGTCTATGTTACTTTCTGACTGGAACATGGATTAGTAAACTTTTTATGCCTTTGTGGGCCATAACTGAAAATTGACTCTTGACATAGTGAGAAAGCAGCCATAGACAATAAACAAATGAACATAGTTGTTTTCCAATAAATATTCATTTACAAAAACAGGCAGTGGTCTGGATTTAACTGATGGGCCAAAGTTTGTTGACCTCTGCCTAGAATATCATGGTCTGATTTTTGAATTCTTGCTTTTAAAAACTGCTCTAAAACCATTATCTACAACAAAGATGGTATAATCTAATTAGGCAGTCATCAAGAGTTGAGGCTAATGCTTTCAGCAGAAGCGTCTTGGAAATATGACATGAAATAATGCAGAAAAATCCGGAGATGTTAAGTAATAAAAAATCATTTTCTTGCTATTTAACTGAGCAGTTGAGTGGAAGAATATGGTATGTCCCTTAGGAAAAGACAGCTCACAAACCCCAAGAAAGAGTATTAAAAAGTGCTTAAAGGGTTTGTCATTAAGCATAGGAAGTTTTCGGTGACTTTGCCCATGAGGAAACACATACAGAAGAGGACTCTCAGATACCCGAGTTCCCTGTCTCTGCTGTGATGCCATTAGCCAGAGGCTGGGAAATAGGCTTCATTGGCATAAAGAGCTATGAGGTTTTATCTGAATCACTCCCTTCCCTGGTTCAGACACAGAGCTGGTTTGTTAAGCAGGCTATCAAGGCAGGATTTTGAGCTTTTTTGGGGAGTTTTGGTGAAGATTGCTCAACTACACCATTGTTAATTGTTCTTTTAGAAAGACTCATGAGGAAGTCTGGCTTCAGAACAATGGGCAGGTTTAGCAATGGTGTCGGGAAAGGGGTAATGTTGTATAATTGCCACCAGGACACCTCAGGGTCTTTAGCTGTCCACCTCTCTGTGTGTCTGTGTGTGCATACTTAAAAAAACAAAAACCTATGGGTAATTAAAAATGAAGTCGTTGGGAGACTAAGAACTCCCCGTCTTAAGCATGCTTAATACCCATGAATAATCATGGACACAGAAGACTATCATGGGAGGCTGAGAAGTTTGGATTAGGTAGCTCTGGAAGTGTGGCCGCATTTAGAAGGTGGTTTACCAGTTCTTCAAGAATTTCCTTTGAATCTTTGGCATGTGGGCCTTCAACCTTGACAAGACTAGGTCTGGTATTGGGGAACTCAGGAGTAAACTAAGCAGCCCTGTTATTATTACTGTTATTATTTCTTGTTGGATGACTTTGGCTCTGTAGTGGTCTAAGATCGAGTCTTACTCAGATGCTGTCAATGGGCCAGGCGAGGCGTTGAGCTCACCTTTGTTAGCAATCCCCGGAAGAGGAATGGCCGCCATCTTCCTGCCTCTCGTCTGTCTCAGCCATTGCCTGTGTGTTGTGTTCATCTGACTCTCCCTGTCCCCTCTTCTATTTCTCTCATCTTTCTTTGCTCGTTCTACTCTCCTTTTCTTCATGCAAATGTTTTCCTTTTATTTCCTTATAGTCCCCTTTTCCTTTCTATTATTTTCCAGGATGTTATACAAGATGTATTGTTTTTGACCAAATAGTACTTACACTTGTTTTAACTTCTTGATCTGAGTAGCTCTTGGCAGTCTTAAACTTTGAGATTGGTAAAGCAGAAGAAATATGTGAGCAATCGCTTTTAATTCCAACTGCTTCATGATTTGGTTGATGCGTGGAGGAAATTGAACCTTGGGTCAATTTCCCATCAGAAGGAAGGTGGCCGAGAAGGAGGTGTTCTGGCGTCGTAGAGCTGGTGCTATGCCCCAGGCCGGGCTTGAACTTTAGCCTTGTGATATGGGCAGGTCTCTTGTCCTGTGCAAAATGCTCAGCTCATACTCTGCTGGCTCCTAGAACACTAATAGGTGGAAAACAATAGCCCTCGCATTAAAACTCTATGTTTTTCTGTTATGTTAGGCAGTTGTAGTAGTTTTTACTGTGTTGCTGGTGCCCTCTTGTGGGCACTCTGCAGTGTTGCAAAAGTAAAAGAAAAGTCAGTTGAAGTTCGCTGTCACATTACTAGGGCCGTGAACATCATCCCTTCAGCTGTCAGTTGAGGCTTGATGGTTTTCTTTTTTGATGCAAGTTTTAGTGGATGAAGATTCATAAACACTCATTCAGAAAACTGCTCTCTTTCTCAATTTCCAGCACAGGTAGATATCTGACAATCGTTTTTAGAGCAATGGCAGCTTTATTTGCAGATAATGGAAAAAAATGTACTACGTAAGTCATGTTCGTATTTAAAAGGAGTAGTTCAGAGAAAAAGTTTAAAGATCTCTTGATATGGTGAAAACTGTGCTATGTAATCGGTGTTATACAGCATAATTTTTAATATTAAATAATTATTGTTTATTATTATGTTATTAAATTATTGTTTAATAAATTACTAAATTGTTACCAAAAAGTTCAAAAAGTTAAAATGACTGATTTAAGTCCTGGTTTTCTTTTGCTATTTAGCAGGCTAATTTTTATGATGTTGCTAGAACTCTATTGTATACTGAGCAGCGGTATAACTTCCCAACAGGTGTGTTCTGAATGGGATGTGCTGGAGTATTCATTCTGGTAGCCCTCTGGGCACCTCTGTTAGGCTTGGGCCAGCCCCTCAGCAGTCTCTTCCGTAAACTCTGCTGTGCCCTACAGACATCATTTTCTTTTTGTGCCATGATGTGACGTGTTGAAGAGTGCTGGATGGTAGGTGAGAGTCATGCATAGGCTTTAGACGTGCACCACCAGAGTTTGGATTCTAGCTCAGACATGGTCTAGCCATGAGCCTGCTAGGCTTATGGTACAATTAACCTGGTGCGTGTGCTTGTGGAGACTTGTTGGTGGTGGTGAGGCGGCTCCGTGGGGTGGGTGGAGCTGAAACGGTAATATGCAATAAATATTAGCTATTTTTATGGCCGTGTGAATTGTCATAATTATTCTTGGAATAGTTATTCTAGTTTGGGTTTTGCTTTTGCATTTTGCCTGTGGGAACAGGAATGACTTTGTAATTTTCCCATCGTTTTTATTGTGGGCCTGTCTTCCCAGTTTCCTCATCAATTTTTGAATATTTTCTGTATCTTTTACTTCTTTTGAGATAGATGTTCCTCCCCCTGCCACCACCACCACCTCTAACCTGGGTGGTGTAAGGGTTGTGAATGGTGTTTTCTGAGGTCAGGTCTTATTTTCTGTGAAACATGAGAAATGAGAGACTCTTTAAAAAGGCACCTTATTTGGATAAAGACTGTCGTGGATTGAGATTTTATTTTCCCCATTATAAATTTGACCTAGAAAATGCCCCTTCAGATATTATAGTGACCGACATGAGTAAAACTGGCATTGATGAAGGCACACCCCTAGGCCTTACCGAAATTCTGAACATACTCTACTCCATTGCCCCAATTTTTTTTTTTTTTTTTGAGATGGAGTCTTGGTCTGTCACCAGGCTGGAGTATAGTGGCATCATCTCAGCTCTCTGCAACCTCCAACTCCCTGGTTCAAGTGATTCTCCTGTCTCAGCCTCCTGAATAGCTGGGATTACAGGCATGCCCCACCACGCCCAGCTAATTTTTGTGTTTTTAGTAGAGATGGGGTTTCACCACATTGGCCAGGATGGTCTCGATCTCCTGACCTCGTGATCCACCTACCTCAGCCTCCCAAATTGCTGGGATTACAGTCGTAAGCCTCCATGCCTGGCCCACCCCAATTTTTAAAATCTGTTTTTCTTCCTAAAGTGAAAGAGAATCTGGCTTTTGAATGTTTAGTTACCTGGTGTTTTCTCTCTACACATTTTTCTCTGTATTATAAAAACTTTGTTTTGGAGAAGAAATTAAAAACTTAGTAGGGGCACCATACTTTCTTCAATCGACATTTCGAATTTTGTTCACAATTTTTGCTATTAGGAATAATGCCACAACAAACATGCTTATGCCTAAATCTGTGTGTACAACTTACTTTTTCATATATCTGCAAGTAAGTTATATTTATTCAGTTGGATTGTATTTTTCTGTTACATGATTTGAGCATTTCAAGATTCTCATTACAAAATTGCCAATTTACTGTTGAGAAAGACCTATTTTGTTGACCTACTGGTATGTGAAAATGGGCCACTTTTTGTTTCTCACCTACCTTGTATGTAGAATATTGTTGTTGTTGTTGTTGTTTGAGACTGAGTCTCGCTCTGTCGCCCAGGCTGGAGTGCAGTGGCATGATCCCGGCTTACTGCAACCTCTGCCTCGGGTTCAAGCAATTCTCCTGCCTCAGCCTCCTGAGTAGCTGGGATTACAGGAATGTGCCACCACACCCAACTAATTTTTGTGTTTTTAGTAGAGACGGGGTTTTGCCATATTGGCCAGGCTGGTCTCGAACTCTTGACTTCAGGTGATCCCCCCACCTCGGCCTCCCAAAGTGCTGGGATTACAGGTGTGAGCCACCATGCCCAGTCAGATCTTTGTTATTTTGATAGAAGGAAAGTGTTGTCTTGTTTTTTTCTTTAAATTGTATTCATCAATGTGTACCTTTAAATATGTTTGGTTAATGAGATATTTGCTTCTCTGCATAGTCTGTTCCATGCATCACTGTTATTCATTCTGTCTCCTGGGCATGTTCATGTGCATTTTTTTTTTAAATTTGTCACTTGCCTTTAGATTTTGTTTATAAAGTTTTTGTTGCAAAAATATTTTTAGTCTTAGGATTCTTTTCTGGAAAGTGTCTTCGTTTTTTTTATCTAGAAAGCTTCTTGAGAGACACGTACATTGACCTACATTCATTCTCTTTTCTATCTAGTTTTACATTTATCTCTTTGATCTGTGTCAAGTTTACTTAGTTTCTGGCCCAAAGCAGGAGCTTAGTTTTACTGTAACCAAACGGCTATCTAACTAACTAGGACTAAATATTTCTTTTCCTAATGATGTGACGGTCACTTTTTAAGTATACATTGAATTACAACACATATTGGAGTCTGCTTCAACAATTTCTCTTTGATTCCTGTTGATGTTTTTCTCTTGTTTGGCATCAGCTCCACACCAGAGTTTTACTGTATGGAAAATTCAGTCCTTTTTATTTTGCAACATTTGAGATTTGCTTCTCATTGGAGTACCTTCTCTGAACGCCAGATGGCATGAGATCATTGGCCACATCTGGGCCAGTGTATCAGAAAAATTGTCATTCAAGAGCAAATGTGAACCTTTCAAAGATTCAGACACCCATTTGGTAACACAGGAGTGGTTTTTCTTCACTCTTTGAGTTTTGGTAGCTTGCGGATGTCCTGCAGTAAGTGATTGGAGCTGAGTTTTAAAATTGGTTTCTGTTTATTCCTTTGCCACTTGGTACAGAGCATCACTGGACGTGTTTGTTCCAACAGCCTTTAATGTATTCCCACAACTGAACCCTTTCCTCTGAAGATTTTTGTTGTATGGTTTTGTTTTGGGAATCTGTGTGGACTTGTGGATTGATCAGAACGTCCTGATACTCTGCTGCTTTGTAGAGTCAGTTTTTCTGTTTCTGTGGAATCCCATCTCAATTCCTATGAAGTGCCTTGGAGCAAAATTGGGATATTTTCTATTCCTGCTGCATGTAAGAAAATTGCCTTACACCAAACCAAACATCATTGGTTTGAATTAAATGTGGCATGTCTTCTATTTGCTTGATTGGGACTTCTCTAGAGGGGCTGGTTTTTATCAAGTGTTTGTTCTTTTTCTTCTTCTTCTTTTTTTTGAGATTGAGTCTTGCTCTGTCGCCCAGGCTGGAGTGCAGTGGGGCAATCTCCGCTCACTGCAAGCTCCGCCTCCTGAGTTCATACCATTCTCCTGCCTCAGCCTCCTGAGTAGCTGGGATTACAGGTGCTCGCCACCCTGCCTGGCTAATTTTTTGTATTTTTAGTAGAGATGGGGTTTCACCATGTTAGCCAGGATGGTCTCGATCTCCTGACCTCGTGATCCACCTGCCTCGGCCTCCCAAAGTGCTGGGTTTACAGGCGTGAGCCACCGCGCCCAGCCTATCAAGTGTTTATTTCTATACCACAACAGTCCATGCTATGTTTCAAGTCATTCTTTTAATGTATTTGTTTCATTGTTTGTAAAGTTGATAAGAGGAATTCTGCCTGTGCGCACATTGATGTGTGTTTGTGTATTCCCACATATCCATGATTTACTCATGGCTGAGGTTTGATTTCAGTGACAATTAGTCCTATCACACCATCACGCCTTGCTAAATTTGAGGTGGGGAGTGTGGCCTGTCGTGGTGAAGGGTGTTATTCTTGAGTCTCTCTCTATGTAACAAATTACCTTGAATCTCAGCAACAGCCGTGTGTTCATGAATTCTGGGAGTGTAAATTTGGACAAAGCCCAGTGGAGATGGCCTGTTTTTGCTGTACACTGTCTGGGGCTTCACCTGGGAAGACTTGAAGGTTGTGAAGAGTTGGCTATTGGGAACCTATCTTTGGAAGACTTGAAGGTCTGTTGATTCCCATATTGTGTGTATGGAATCAGGTGTCTGGAAGATGAAGATGGTTCCACATGAGGCCTCTCCATGTAGCATGTCTTCCTCATGACATGGCAGCTTTAGAGTCTTCAAGCTTTTTATGTGGAAGCTCAGGGCTCCAGGCACAAGGGTCCCAGCACAAGGCAGAAACTGCATCACCTTTTAGGACGCGGCCTTGGAAGGAACACCGCACCACAACGGTTGAAGCAGTCACCCAATTCAAGAGGAGTGGGGACAGATACCCTACTTTTTTATTAAGTACCACAGAATTCGGGGGCTATTTTGTAAAATTACTGTAGTTCTGAAGCCTTTAGAGTGAAAACAATCTGGGTTCAAGGCTCAGCTCTGAACTTTCTAACTTTCCTCATCCTTTAAAACATTTTTTAATTACCTATATTTAAGGCACAACATGATATTTTGATGTCCATAGTGTATTAGTAGTCTGTTCTTGCATTGCTATAAATACCTGAGGCTGGATAATTTATAAAGATAAGAGACTTAATTGGCTCATGGTTCCACAGGCTGAACAGGAAGCATGATGCTGGCTTCTGAGGAGCTTACAATCATGGCTTCCAGGGAGCAAGCATGTCACATGAGAGCAGGAGCAAGACAGAGAGCAGGGAGGTGCCACACACTTTTAAACCACCAGATCTCTTGAGAATTCACTCACTGTCGTGAAGACAGTACCAAGAGGGATGATGCAGAGCCATTCATCAGAAATCCACCACCATGACCAAATGACCTCCCAACAGGCCCCACCTCCAACGTTAGGGATTACATCTCAGTCTGAGGTGTGGATGGGGACACACATGCAGACCATATCACATAGTGAAATGCTTCCTACAGTGAAGCCAATTAACATATCCATCATCACATAGTTAGTTTTTTGTGGTGTGGTAAGAGCACTTAAAATCTATTCTTTTAATAAATTTTTCATATATAATACCCTTCCATTACCTGGAGTCCTCATCGTATGGTAGGCCTCCAGACTTGCTCATCTTACATAACTGCACCTCGGTGCCTTTGACCTACTTCACCCTGTTTCTTTGCTCCCCTTCACTTGGGAAAAAGTCTTCTACTTTTTGTTTGTGTGTATTCGATTTCTTTTTAGATGCCACATATGAAAGAAGACCATGTGGCATGTTTTTTCTACGCCTGGCTTATTTCACTTAGCATAATGTCCTCCAGGTTTATTCATGTCGTTGCAAATGGCAGGATCTCCTTTTATAAGACTGAGACGTATTCCTCATCCTTAAAGAAGCAGTGTAAAGCATGTGTATCTCCTTTTGTAGGATTAAAGGAGATCATTCCCATGTTAATGTTATTCTTGAATTTTGGTCCTGTTCTATTTTTTTTCTGTAAAGGCTGATGTCCATTTTCTTAGACTTAGATTTGTGCTTAAATAGTAGCTTGGGTGGAGGATTATATCTAGTAATTTTTAATAAGAAGAAAAATGCGAGAGTATCAATAATCACGTATGCTTTGGTAATAATGAATTTCTGGAACACAGATTACTAATATGCATATAGGCCTTGTAGACTTCACCCCTTATAGAGATTCTAAGCAACTGTATTCATTGATTCTCTGGCTTACTCCTTTCTTATATTTTTTTCTCCTCTAAACCTTTCTAGCTCTTTTTATTGCAGTATTCTAGCTGCTGCCTCTTCTGTCCCTTTTTTCTATGTTGTCATGCCTTATTCTAACTTTACATGGGGCCCTCCTTTTTTCGTGTTACAGGGACAACCATGTATGAGGTCTCTAAGCCGAAATTCATACCCTTTTTTGCGTGACCAAAAATAGGGATACAGGCATATGGGAGTGTGTGTGTGTGTTTGCTTGTTTTGAGACAGGGTCTCACTCTGTTGCCCAGGTTGGAGTGCAGTGGTACAGTCCTGGCTCACTGCAACCTCTGCCTCCCAGGCTCAAGCAGTCCTCCCATGTCAGCCTCCCAAGTAGCTGGGACAAAAGCTACGCACCACCATGCCTGGCTAATTTCTGTATTTTTTGTAGAGGTGAATTTTGCCATGTTGCCCAGGCTGGTCTTGAATTCCTGAGCTCAAGCAATCCACCTGCCTCGGCTTCCCAAAGTGCTAGGATTACAGGCATGAGTCACCACACCCAGTGCAGGCATATGTTTTTAATGACCAGTTTGCCAAAAGCCAATTAGTTCAATCATGTATTCAACCAAATGACCAATTCACTGAAATTACTGAATTCATCATGTTAATATATTGACAATGCTTTTCTTCTTCTATTTATAAAGTTATGACTATTGATATTCTTAAAAATATTGGATGGGGACTTTTAAAAATGGCTTTTGAAAGTCTCTGGGTCATCTTAGTTGATGGGTTATAAAGACAAAACCAAAACAGCATTTTAAAGAATATTTAATTTGTGTCAAGTCAAAACAGTAAATGATAGAAGAGACTGAATATCTCATAGCTTAAGCTGCAGACCCACAAAGGGCAAGTGTAAGGAGAGAAAAAGGGAAGGTGCTAGGGGAAGAGGTGGGGGAGGGACTGAGAGTAGGGGAAGGCAGGGGAGGTATGTGGAGGTCTGGGATGGTATGGGGTGGGACTGAGGGAGTTCATGGGGGCTGTGGTGCTGCGAAGAATCCGAAGACCCAGGAGGACCTTCTTCCCCAGTTCTTAGACCTGCCCTATGTCTCATTGTTTATCCTCTGTGAGTTGCTATAAACTTTAAAATTAGTTAAACAAATTTTAGTAACATTGAGAATTTCAGGTCATTGATTTTACTATATATTGGTCATTGGAAATTCTTCCAGTAAATTGGACTTTGATAAATTGCCTGGAGCTATTGCAACTCAGGGTCTGTCCGTGGACAGACCTTGCCCAAGGTGCCAATATGTGGCAGGTCCATTTAGAGGAAGGAAGTCAATCGTATTTGGGAGAGAAGTTCGGGAATAGTTCAATCAGAGTGTGCTAAATGGCAAAACAGACAGGAAGGCCAGTAGAAGATTGGGGAAGAAACTGTTCTATGGTTGGTATCAAAAACGGCTGTGAGAAGCATGTGGCCCTTATCTACAAAAGAAAGATAATGGGCCGTGATAAACCTTGGAATGTGCATGTTCTGTTTGTTTTGGTGGATAAAACCACTGGCTTGGAATTCTGCTAGCTTTGAATCTACCACTATCTGAAGTAGTATAGATTTTTCTCTGCACAGGAGAAAATCCTTCTTTCTCAGATGGCTGAGGAAAAATGTCCTGTAAATTTCCATAATGTCCATTAGGGTTTCTGAAGAGGTCAGTTAAAAGTGCCGCACTAGGCTGATAGCTCAGCTCTACTGTGAGAGGCCAGAAGCACCTGTTCAAAACTTAGACACAACTTTTTTATTTTTATATTTTCTGGTGTCAAAGTCAGAACTTAGAGATTCCATCTAAAAGAAGCTCAGGCATGATTCTTTTCCCAAGAAAAAGAGAAGATCCTAAATATGTGTATATATTCAGAAGACTATAAATGGATGTGTATAAATAGAATAGTCACTTATTACTCTTACCCTATTAGATAAAAAATTTAAAATATATACTTTTTGTATGTTTCCAAATATGACTTTTGTCATTGGAGTTTTATATATGTAGCTCAGTATCCCTAAAGAGCTGGTAAATAATTTAATTACTGACTTGAATTTGAAATCTTAAGCTCTCCCAAGGAAAGTTATCAGATATTCCAAAATGTGAACTTAGTGTTAAAATATAGTGATAATTTCCTTTCATGAGCAAACAACTACTTCGGGAAATATATTTGATCAGAAAATTTTTCAAGCTAAAGACATTTCTTTTGGATAAATTGCATGGCTAAATTTTATAACTTGGCAAGTATGCTTTGCTAATAGCAAGTAAGTAAACTTTTCCTACAAATAATGCTTTTGTATTCAACACAGTGTATTTTTAGTCCAAATTAGGAATGCTAGTTTTTAAAAAAATGTTACATAGAAAGTTTATACATATATATGCACAGACATACAGATAAAGTGAACATTAAACTGAATCATAGAAATGTATTTATGGGCCAGGCGTGGTGGTTCATGCCTGTAATCCCAGCACTTTGGGAGGCCGAGATGGGCAGATCACGAGGTCAGAAGTCCGAGACCAGCCTGGCCAACATGGTGAAACTTCGTCTCTACTAAAACTACAAAAATTAGCTGGGCCTGGTGGTGGGCACCTTTAATCCTAGCTACTTGGGAGGCTGAGGCAGGAGAATTGCTTGAAACCAGGAGGCGGAGGAGGTTGCAGTGAGCTGAGATCTTGCCACTGCACTCCAGCCTGAGCCACAGAGCAAGACTCTGTCTCAGAAAAAGGTATATAAGGATTCTGATGTTTTATTAATTGAAGAAAGCAGGTAAATGATATTGTATAAAGACTGATCCCTTTTTGTGATAAGTGTGTGTATATGTACATTTAAGCATGTAAAGTCCAAGTACATATCAGCATATTAAGCTTTTCTAGATGGGAATTTTTTTTCTTTTTTAAAAACTTCCTTCTTTTTTTTTTTTTTTTTTTTTTTTACCATTGCCATGAGTTATATCAAAAAAAAGCAAAGAGAAGTTGTTTGTAATTAGAGCTGAATTTTAGAGGTTCATTTTATTTGCATATTACAATTGTTCTTGAGCCATTCAATGTGATATTGACTGTTTGTATTCACCATTTGTATTGGCACCAGCCATGTTCTTCAGTAGCACTCTCAAGGTGGCAAGAGTTCCTAAAAATGATAAGAAAAATCAAGAGGAGAACAAAATCTTCAAATGCTATAGTTCTGGGTGACTATTTCCTGATGATGACTTGAGTTGCCATGGGTCCTTACTGAGCTGCCTGTTATTTTTATCAATTGTATCTCCAAAGTACTCTGAAATTCTCAGTGAATACAGCAGTAGGAAAGGAAGTAGCCAGTCCTTATGAGGACTTAGTGATTTTTAGTTTTTGTACAGCTCTTTCCTTCTAGGACAGCTCAGATTATTTTATAGAAATATTCCCAAATCACGCAGAATCCCTGCGAGAAGTAAGATAAGGAATTTTCTGTCAAACTTAAGAGAAGATGATGTAAATTTCACACCTTTAGAGGTGGCAATAGAAGAAATACTATAGAAACAAATTAGTGTACGTTAACTTGGAAAATTAAAGTAAAATAAATGAATATTTAATTACTGCTACATGCATTGCCATACACTCTTCCCCTTTATAACTTCAGTAGTAATACTAAAAATAGCACTCGTGAGGCATTCTCAGCAGGTGGCCGAAGCCTGCTATCATTGAAGTATGTTGGATCATTCAGTTCTCAAAATGATCCCTTGAAGTTGATAGTTTTCTATCTCACAAGTGAAGATATTACAGCATAAGGAAACTGAGTAAATGGCCCACAGTTTTATAGTTAGTAAAAGGAAGGTCGGGGACTTTAATTCACCATGTCCATCTAACTTCAAAATTTAATCATCCATTCATCACATAAGTATAATCCATCTACCAGGCATATTAGGCATCTCTGGTCATTAATCTTACCTTCCAAAGGAGCTTTGATTTGGAGAAATTTCATAATATACTCACAGGTGGTCCAAATAATGTTTTCTATATTTAAATAAATTTGTAAAATATGGAATAGAAAAGTTTAAGGTGTTTTTTGATTTTGTTTGTTTAGAGAGACAGGGTCTTGCTCTGTTAGCCAGGTTATAGTGCAGTGGCATAATCTTAACTCATGGTAAACTCTGAATCTTGGGCTCTAGCAATTCTCCTGCTTCAGCTTCCTGAGTAGCTAGGACCACAGGCACATGCAACCGCAACCAGCTAATTTTTTTTTTTTTTTCCCCCCCGGTGGAGATGGGGTCTTACTGTGTCACTCAGGCTGGTCTCAAACTCCTGGCCTCAAGTGATCCTCCCGCCTTGGCCTCTCAGAGTACTGGGATTATAGGCATGAGTCACTGTATCCAGCCTGTTATTTGTACTTCATTTCTTAACATAGTTTAATATTTTACTCTATATTATGAAAGTTCTAGGCTAGGAAATAGTAAGCAGCTTTTTAAAAATGGTTTAGATCACATACCCTCTCCCGTCCATGGAGTGTCTCTCGAGATGAAGTTCTATGGAAGTGCTTTTAGGGCATTTTCTGAAACCGTGAGTAGGTCCTTCTTGTGGTTTGGTCCCAGCTTTCTCCTCAGTCCTCAACTCTCTGTTGCTATATTTTCTCAGCTACCAGGTTTCCTAGCTTTACCCTCTTTCTTCTTTATTCTAAATTATAAGCTGCTGTCAGATTTATATTTCTAAATCTTGGCTCTGAACACTTTAGCCTGCTGCTCGTGAGTGAACCTGAATTTCCTTCCCTCTTCGTATTAAAATAATTCCAGATGAGCTAAAGGCTTAAGTGGTGAGGAAAAAAAAAAAAAAAAAAGACTATAAAATCAGTGGAAGAAAACATAGCTGAATTAATTTAAAATTTTGTATAACATTGCTTCTAAACAGGATGTTAAACTACAAAGCCATAAATACAACTTAGGTAAATTTGATGAAATAAAAATGAAAATCACTTATTGCCAGAAATCACGTAAGTCTAAACAAATTCTGACGAGACTTATAGTCAATGGTTGATTGATTTCCATAATGAAGGGGCTCATTTAAATCCATAAGCAAAAGACAAAACCGTGGGCCATTCATATTCATTTCTCCAGCAGTTTCATTGTTAAAATTTTCCTCTGAATATAATCGCTTACGGACTCCAAGATAATTATAGAAGGATGCCTATTGCAGTATTGTTTATACTAGTTAATAAAATTGGAAAAGATATTAATATCCATTATTTAGTAACTAATTACATAAACTAACACAATACCATGAAAATGTATTCGGTTAGTTTTTTAAAAAACAGTTGATCTATATTGCTGGTATGAGCAGAGCTCCAAGGAATGGTAACTGAAAGCATGAGTCCACTAAAAACAATTCCATTTTTTTTTCCTGTAAAATGCCCAAGAAACTATATATGGTGGGTATATTAGACAAGTGAGAATCAATGAAGAGTACTAGAGTAGAGATTTTTCTTTTCATCCCTTTCACAGTTGTGTGCATCTATTACTTTTCTTAAAAATTAAAAAAAAAAAGAAAAGAGTACAAACACCTGTATTTATTACAGATTATAAACTAAACTCCTTATTTTGCCTTTATAGGCTACTTGGGCCTCTGACTCATCTGTTTTTTACAACTTTATTTCTCATTGTATGTTCTTCCCTTAATCTCTGGATAGATTAAAATGCATGCTCGGCACCACACCACTCTAGTCATTTTGAGTCTCCTTTCCTCCTTCGCTTTTAGAGCAGATGCCTCCTACTGGAATGACCTCCTTCTCTGCCTGTTCTGATCCACCCATATTTCCACTCCCATCTTCTTTATTGCAGTCTCCACTGGTACTCCAGCTAGAACTAATCTTCCCCGCCTATGAGCCATTATCATTCCCAGGTTCACTTCTGTTGGGACACTTCCTTCTTGAACTTTGTTTTATATGTCTGGGTTGCCTGCTGCCCCTTAGGTGAAGAAGAGCAAGATCTGGGTTGGATGCACCTTGTAACCTCCTGGAGTGCTCAGCACGGAGCCACACTCGGAAATGGCTGGAAGCTGTTTGTGGCTCATTAGCATGCCTGACAGATGCAGCATCGAGGGAGACATGATGACCCGTAGTGTCAGTGGGCAGGAGTAGAAACAAGGGCTGTCACATGTGGTCGTTAGGAAGGGAAGTGGGTGCAGCATTTTTAGAGGACTGATGACTGGCTGTTAGTTTTGCTTAACATATATATATGCGCATATATATGTATGTATATAGATACATGTATGTGTATATATATGTACTGTTGTGTGTTTGGAATGGAGCAGGACACTAGGGCCATGAATGCTTAACATCCTGATAGTCTACGTTTGAGGCTGAGGGACTCCATCAGGTCCACATGGCAGAACTGGTGACGGTCCCAGAATGGAGGCACTGTCTTTGGACTCCTGGCTTCATTCTCCTCGCCGAATACCACACTACCACAAGACCCTCATTGTGTCTGAAGCTCCCAGTGAACAAGGTTAAAGTCCACCCATTCAGGTGTCATCTCATCATTTGTATAATCTGGGAGTTGCGTTCCTGAGTGGCCGACCCCTTTTCAGAAGCTGCCTAGTTGAGATGTCACTTCCCTGACAGTGAGGCACTTAGGCTCAGAGAGAAAAATCACAATGTGCTCCCCCTTCTCTCAAATTTTCCCTAACAATTAATGCGGCACTAACTTGACACCCTCTTTCCTTGTTTGGCTTTGTAAACCCCGGTCCCTTTTTCTATTAATTCCAGACATTAATATTTTCTTTCACGCAACTGCCGCCATTCACCCGTGAAACAGTTTGAACATTATGTAGCTGTCAAGATGCCTGGGGATTACCCAGTATGCCTTGCCTGTGAGAAACTGACACCACTGAGGCCTAGTTTTGAGATGTTTATTTTGAGAGTACGCTGACAAGCATGAAGGCCTGATCCCAGAGTGGCAATTTCATTTAATTAAAGGCCTCTTTTTATTATAGTTTTCCCCCACTTTTTTATATATATATATCAGAATGATTGTTAAAGTCTGCCTCGCCAGAGGTGTTCTCTTCTGCTGTAGGAGGGAGGGGGTGGGCGATTGCACTCTCACTAGTGAGCATTTCTCTGAATGGCTGTGAATGCATTCATTTTTGCTGTTCTCAGAACTGCCCCTGAACACGGTGTGTGTGCATGTCTGTGCGTGTGTGCGCATGCATGTGCATGTGCATGCCCAAGTTTAAAATAAAGACTGATGGGCTTCCACTCCTATGTTACCAAACTTAAAATGTGAGATTTGACTATGTATATGTATATATTTGCAGCTAATTTAATTTTTGTTTAAAGTTAGTACCCTGGCAATACTGCAAGGCTGACTTCTCAAAATCGTGCCTTACTTAATCTAGTAAGGCTTTTAAACCATGGCTGCTATTTTACTTTGTAGCGATGTTTATTTCAGTTCAAATAGCTGGGAAATGTAGTGCATTCCATTTTCTGTAATTTTTAGTACTGGAGTTAAATGGAAATAATAAAAGGAGCTGAAAAAAGAAAAGAATGAAGTGTAATGCATGATGGATATTAATGATTTGATAAATGTTGTGATAGAGTAGCCTAATTAATTTTTGATGTGATATTCCTAGACTATATTGGCTTGATGTTGATATCAGCACTTCATTTCAATAAATATTCTGGGGGCCTGTCTTGGGTACTGTCCAAGGCACAGGGGAGATCCCAGTGAACAGACCGGGCTGTTGGTCTTTGTATGCTTATTCACTGCTGTGTTTCAAAATTAGCTATAGAATCATAACTCCCCAAATCAGATTTTCTTTCTTTGTAGCGTTATCAGCTGGCCTTCATTTAGCTCCTCATTGGTTGCTCATTCATTTGTGCCTTCTTCATCCACCACTTACTAGGTAGTAATGAACAAGTGTATTCCAAGCGTTGTATCATGAGACGCACACGCATGTAACACACGCACAATACATAATTCATGTATTATGTTTTGCAGGCATTTTTTTTTTTTTTTACTTGCATTGATCTGAAAAGTGTGGAGGAGGGTCTGCCATCAGCCCTTCTTTTTGCTTTGGGCAGAGTGACTGGAGGGACATTATTCATTTCTTTTGGCGTCTGTTTCAAAGCTCCCGGGGAGGAGCTGGGCAGGTCAGCGGTGTCAGCGCTGAGGCCAGCTGAGGGCCTGGCTGGTGTGGAGTTCAGCTGGCCTGGCTCAGACAATGTTGGCTGCTTTAGTGCAGGTGCGGGGAGGCAGCAAAGAATGGCAACTTTGTCAATTTAATCTCTACGCCTGCAGTTTCACTTGTAGCCCCAACGTGCCATCTTTTGAGCCAGTGATTCCAGATATTTATTTATTATGATTATATTTTCAAGTACAGGATTCTGTTGAATCAGCCATCTGGCTAAATGTTTGAAACTGATTTCTTTCACTTTGCACTGACTTGCTGCGGTTCCTACGAGGGGGTGGGCTTCTCCCTAGGACTTCTGACCCTGTTAGCTGGTGCTGCTAGATTTTACTTCTTGAATTTTTGTGACTAGTATAGGGGTGACCTACGAACAAAGAAACGAAACAAAAACTACTCAAGGAGCCCGTTTATATTCTACCACTAAAGGGAAAAAAATATTATTCATTTATCCCAAACTGTTTCATATCTCCCTCTGTCCTCCACCTCCGAGGCCTTTAATCTCTGTGCAGGGAGACATTAGCCTGGGGAGTGGGGAAAGGATCTTTATTTAGTGAAGGTCCCAGGCTTTTACATGTATTTTAAAATTCTATCTTGTTTTCTTTTTCTTTTAAAGGCACAAGTGATCCTTATGTGAAATTTAAGCTGAATGGGAAGACACTGTACAAAAGTAAAGTCATATATAAGAACTTGAACCCAGTATGGGATGAGATAGTGGTATTGCCAATACAAAGCCTTGATCAAAAGCTACGTGTGAAGGTAATCACAGATGGCTTTCAAATATGCTCCTTTATTAAAGACATTTCTCAGCAATTTCTCATGTCCTCTTAGATGTGAACTTGCCAAATTAATTCTTTTATTAGGACAGATTAAAATAATAATATAGAAGAAATTCCTTATACTATTTGTTGAAACTGTATGTTTCTCTTCGATCAATGAGATACACTCCAGTGAAAATTAGAGTGAAAATAATATCTACATTAATTGTATTTCAGTCTACCAAATGTGGAAGAATTATTACTGGTACTGCAGTGGCGACAAGTACTAAAGCCTTTCTCATTAGGAATATCTTTATACTTAATAGAGCTTCAAGCCACCAGTTGTAAGCATCAATTGCTACAACATCTGGGTTAAAACTGCATGAGTTGAGTGCAGGATGAGATTGCTATAGAAAATTTAGCAAATTTCTATTTAATTGGCAGATCTGCTCACTGTGGAAAATATTAAATTTTAATGACAGACTATTTAAACTACAGAGAGTGGTCCATTGTGCATAACATTTCGATGGATATAAATACTGCCTTAAAAGAAATTATTGCTGTTATTTTGATCATAGCAGGCAAAATGGACAAGATTGAGTAATTTTGTTCTCTGCGTTGGCTTGACTAAATTTCTCTTTAACTATACTATGCAAAGTATTTCAAGATCTGAAAGACTGATTTCAAAATTTCCAACCTATTGTATTTGTTAATAATTTGATAAACTCGGTTGGTTTACCATAATAATGTGATAATTGACCTCTGTCCTCTTTGTAGGTGTATGATCGTGATTTAACCACATCTGATTTCATGGGGTCTGCATTTGTAATTCTCAGTGATCTTGAGCTTAACAGGTACAGTATTTTTACTTTTTAATTGTTATTGATGAATTTTAGAGGGAACTCACGATAATGTTAAATGGTGCTTGTTGAGGTCAAATGACAAAAACAACATATCTAAACAAATGAAAGAGAGCTTTAAAGTGTTATAACTCTCAGTGTATTTTTAAGGATTTTTGCTTTCTGGGTGCCAAATACATTAGTCAGATGTTAAGTATTTTATAATGCATTCTAAAGTGTGTATTGAATTTCATACTTTGATTTGTTAGTATTCAGTTTCATTAACATAGCTTAAAATTAAAACAAGTGCTTACGTTTTATTTGGGTGTTAGGGGAGGGGGATCATTTAACCAACTGTTGAATTAAGCAACGCCAGTTTCTCTACTCTGAATATTACTGTTTTATTTTCACTAAATTTTGTGCTTTCTTAACATTGTGTCTAATCCTTATTCAGAGGTAGGAGACTTTTGCCATAAGCTCTTGTTGCGTGTAGGTCAATATAGTCCTGTCAATAAGTGGTAGCATTGTTTGTTGCTTTTTGGTTGTAGAACAACTGAACATATTTTAAAACTGGAAGATCCAAACAGTTTAGAAGATGACATGGGAGTGATCGTCTTAAATTTGAACCTAGTGGTAAAACAGGGTGATTTCAAGAGACATGTAAGTGGGACCTTTTGTTCTTTTGAAACCGTTCATTTTGTCCTTTTGAAGTGGCTCATTGCAATTGTCCCTTGATAGCTAGCAGATGACTGATATATTTGCAATTATTTTAGGAGGGTTCAACATTTTATGGAGTCTTAAAATATCTGTTTTTTAATACAATGCTCTTTAAGGCACCAGAAAGGAAATTGGTTAAGGAATTATTTCTTTTATATTATTAAGATGATCAGGCTTACATTTGCAGCATTTTGGTTTCTTCTTTCACTTTTAGCTACCAAGTTTTCCATTGGGAGTTCTTTTGGGAAGATACAAATTTTAATGTTCTCTGGTCTAGTACCTGCAAATTTCTAGTTGATATAGTACCTATCAAAGAGGTCTGTTACATCAGTGAAGCATTAGATTTTGTCACAGTATGATTGGGACTCTTCTTATAAGCAAAAATATGGATACAAATCATAATCTTATTTTATTTGGGATTATATCTAAGGCTATATTAGAACAAAAGCATCTTTGATTATGACTTATTTGAAAAGTATTTTTAAAGCCAATTAAAATACCTGTTTTTTAAGATGTGTTATCATTTAGCATGTTTATAATCCAATATAAAAATATGAAGCCTATTTATAATTAGGTCTCCAGTAATGCTTCTTGAATTGAGGCAGTGGGGTAGGAGAGGAGAATATTTTTCTTTTGATATCACTTATGCTTTTAGTTGTAGTTTTTTGTGATGAAAATCATGATTGATTTACTAGTAAACTTGTAGAAGATAGTTTAAAGCAGTAAGAAAACTGTAGTGTGCCTTTTCAGTTGCCTTTTCAAAGATTCAACTAAATATCTGCTATTTTTAATTTGAATTCCTTTTATTACTTCTTTTTCAAAAGTGGCACTGTTGGCACTTGGGACCTCAACAAAAGAGAGATTTTAATGTTAAAATGTCTTAAATTAATGTTGAAAATAAAAGTATTTTTTCTCACCCCACCTAAAGAAGGAGGGATTTTCTTTAGTTTCTTCTTCATCTTCACAGCATTGCTGCTGCATCTGTGACTCTGGGTTCAGTGTCAGTGATACAGTAGGTGACCGGTGACTTGAGCTGGGGGCCAGGTTATAGCATGTAATGTAAATAGTTATTTGTCACATGGTTGACAACTTGCCAGCTGATATCTTCAAAAATTTTCTTATATATTCAAGTGGGGTTTATAAAGGTAGTTGATTTCTCCGTGAAAATAGCTGCATATTCAAATGACTGCCTTTGTGAATTTTTCTATAGCACATTAGATTATGTTTCGCAATAATATTGGCACTTAAAAGATATTTAATATTGTCAGAATTTGGAGTTTTAACATAACGCCATTTTAGTTTCAATTTATTTCAAATTGCAGAACAGTTAATACTAGACACAGCTTGGAGTTGTTTTTGTAAAAGATCTCAAAGAGACGATCTTTTCAGGGCTTAAGAATAGCCACAGTTTCCTCTCAGTGTAGGCTTGGTTTCCTCTGACTCCCCACCTCCCATGTTGAAGACTTTGTCAGAATGTCTGTCTGCTCACTCATGTGCTTCCTTATTTTCTTTTGTCTTTGTCTGGCAGAAGCCTAGTGTACAATATATTGATTATATATACACACACAAATATATTTTTATTCCCATATATATGTACACACACACATATTTATCTTGTATATACACAAATATATATTTATCTCCATATATACATGAATTTATCTCCATATATACACATACATTTATCTCCATATATATACACATACATATATATTTATCCCCATATATACGCATATATATTTATATATAAACGCATATATATCTCCATATATATACACACACATATATATTTATCTCCATATCCATATTTATTCAAGTTGGATTTGTAAAGGTAGTTGATTTCTCCGTGAAAATAGCTGCAATTCATATAGCTACCTTTGTGAATTTTTATATCCATATTTATGAATATGGAGATATATATGTGTGTGTATATATGTGAATACATGTATATACACACCTATATACACATATATATGGATCCATATATACATATACGTATACACACATATATGAATATCTATATACATGTACATATGGAGATAAATATGCGTATATATAACATATATATAATGGAAAATAGAAAACTGCCTACTTTCTTCTGATTGATAGTTTTTTTCCATTTATATATTTGATCAAAGAAAATTAATTGAGGAATAATTTATTCTGGGCCATGTGTGATTATTCAGCTAACGGTGCATATTGGGAGCCCTTAGGGTAACATAGATTATCAGAATCTTTGTTCTTTTCATTGAGTTTGAGTTACTATTTAAAGAGATTTTTTATATTGGGATTTTAAGTGAGAATGACTAGCATTTGGGACTGGAAATCAATAGATTATTTAGGTGAGATAATTTGTTCATAAATTTCCATTTTAATTTAAACTCTGGTGGAGAGATTTCAGTTTAAAATCTCAGTTTTTTAACCCGTTTTTCTTCCAGTCATCTTTGAGGTAGCCTTTGTTGCTTTAGAACCAAGCTGACAAAAATCTCAGTATGTGCAAAATGTTTATGAATTTACTCTTGTGTCCAGGGACTTAAATGTATATGAGAATGGTGCAGGCAGAAGGGAAGACATTGGCTAGAAGGCTAACAAACATGCTCTGTGTTCTTTTTCATGGCAAAAACAGGAAAAAATATAGTAGCTAAAATTTTGGGCTCTGTTCTCAGACTGCCTGGGTTTGAATCCTAGATCCACCAGTGGTCTGGTTAATTCAAAGAATTATTTAATCTCTCTAAGCTATAGTTTCCTCATATGTGAAACAAGGATAAAAAGAGTGTTTTATAGGGTTAATATCAAAATTATCAAATATGGTGCTTGGAATTGGGTAGAGACACTCAATATATGGTATTTGGTAGTATTGTAGGAAGTGAATAATAATAGTCATTTTCCATTAATTTATTTACATGCTTTGTTTTATATAATTGTTAAAAAAAAATCAAATGAGTTCCTGTATGTCAAAGGGCCTAAATAGTCCTGTGTACCTAAAAGATGGTAATTAATTTTGGTGGTTGGTTTGGGTGAAAATATCTGTCACTATTTCAGGAAAATACAAAAAAAAAAAAAACCCCAATATTAATATCCAGATAATAGTACCTATAACTCTGTTGTATGCTGAATGTTGAACTCACAATTTCACTGGGGGACATGTAATTAATGAAGAATATTTTTCAGTCATTTCTGTACCAACATTTCTAGTTGCTGGTCAATGCAGTGTAAGTGGATTTCCCCTGAAGACTATTAATTTTCTGGTTTCTAATGTATTGGGAAGACATATTGGCAAAGTGGACTGGTCATTTACCTAAAGGTATTTTTTTCTTAGGAAAAATAGTAAATTTTGTGATCTGCTCAATTAGGTTTATAACTGAGTTGTAATCTCCCAAATGGATCCAAGTTGTAACAAACGGTTAGCTGGTTAACCAGCCAGAGTAGAGCTTTGCAGTACTGAATGGTGATAGGAGTAATGAGAGAGTTTTGCTCGGAGAGAATTTGTAGACAAAATTCAGCAGCCTTAGCATGACAGAAGAGAGATCAAAAGAGAACAGTGGTGAAGTTTCTTGCTATTTAGAATTTTTTTTCCTTTTCCTTAGATACTGCATTAGCACATTTTCTTAATTATGCAATACTTATTCATATTTTTTCTATTGTTTTGAATCCTGAGATTTACTCAAAGTAAATGGAATTATTTTTTTCTAGCATCTAAAACTATGGAAACCTAAACATCAACTATCAGTAGTCATGAATTTCTCAAACATTTTTATAATATCTGAGTATTTCAAGCAGAAGAAACCTTTCTATTTTTTTAGAGAGAAAAATATGTTGTTTTAAGATAATTTTAAAAAATGTACTTCCAAAGATTGAACAGCATTTTTATGTCATTGCTTTTTCATACTGAATATTTAGAGAAAATGATATAACACAGCACATACATGTGATTTTTGATGTTGTTTCTATTTTCTTCCTCATATGTGCTTTCTCTGTAACCTCAGAACTTGAATATTAATTATCTGAATGTAACCTGGACCATCTAACATAATATAATTACATTGATAATGATTCTATTTTCTTCTGTTTTATTTTGCCATTTTCACCATTCCACGGACACAATCTTTAGCGTTGGTCAAATCGGAAGCGATTAAGTGCCAGCAAGGTAAATATACTTTTTTTCTTTAGATCATTTGGTTAAAAACTTTGTCTTTGTAGCAAACACAAATGACTACACGATAGATATTACCCAGCCTTTACGTCGAACAGAATTATTTTCCTCTTTCTGCTGTTATGAATAAGAAAACAACCTTCCTTTAAAAATTTTATTTAATAAGGGTGTTGCCAGATGTTTGAGCTGACTCTTGTTTTAGTGGTGACATTTTATATGTACTGGCCATGTTAGAGTGTTACACTTCATTAAGCTTGGATTATTTAGAGTTTAGCATGGTTAGATTTAGTCCCTTTAGGAAGTTATTTGCCATGAGATGGAAACTAGCATCGGTGTTGTAGGAGCAATGTAAAGATTGAAAGAAATATGTGGTATACTTTTTAAGTCTCTTTAGTGTCTTTTGAAAAAGCCATTTATATCTTCAGTAAAATTTTCTTTAAAGCTTTCTCATGAATTGCTGATTTTTTATTTTTTACATTGCTAGAATCTTTTTAAGCAATTATACAATTCTGTCTGATTTATAAAAGGTGCAAGAACGCATTATTAATTTATGAAGTTATTAAAATAGCCAATTGTAACATAAATGACTAAATGTGAAAATTAGTGTAAAAATCAACCCAACAAAAAAGTATTTATAACTTAATTTAGCAGCACTGCTACTTTGTAAGGAGAAATAACCACAAAATAATTCCTATGAAGTGATGCAATTTTGAGACTATTCCTTCAGTTTCTGAATTGTGGTGGTGGTGGTGTGTGTGATCGGAAGATGTACAGATGATCTCAGTGAATGCCTGTATTTGCACACGCACATACATGTGCATACAGATATGCCAGCTCTGATTTCTAATGTCACTGTACCTCAGTTGCTTATTTCTCTACATAATAAGGAGTTTGAAACTGGGGGCACTTCCAACTCAAAGGCTGGAGTTTGGATGCGGATGAGAGACCGTGAGAGAGAGAGAGAGAGAGAGAGAGAATTTTAAACTGACTTTTACTAGTCACTTAAGAAGAAAGCAAACTTTAAATTTTGCTTTTGAAAATATGCAGGAAACAAAGTTCTGACTCATACTTACTAAAATATATACCTTTGCATTTTGAACACTTTAAAATAATTCTCATAAGGTGTTTTGTTGCCATATGAGTTCACTTGGTTCCCAAGACTGTGTTTCTTTTTAGTAATAAAATTAATATTCAAGAAATAATAACATGGAGCCATCTCAAAAATTCCTTCAACGTTTGCCTTATTCCTTTATAGTCACTAGAGGGTAGAAGAACATCATTTCTCACCACAGGACAAAGCCCAGCTCTCACTCTCCCATATTAAGAGTTTCTATAACCACCCAAAGCAGTAAAGTTTCCCAGAATGCTTTGGGGAAGCCTGACAAAGCAGTATTTTCTCGTTTATTGATTCTGCTCCTGCACTAAAACACTGGTACTGTACATCAATAACCATCTTTAGTTAGGGAGCTTTGGTCTGTGGAAGAGCACTGGCAGTTTGTGGAAGAACATAAAGGCTAGAAAGAAAAATTGTGAGCTTGGGGAATATTGGAGTCTAGGGAGGATAGGAGAGGTTATGGAAGAATGGCCAAAGGAATGAGGGGGGATAGAAAAAATGTTGACGACCTGGATAAAGTTATCAAAAATATGAAGCAAACAGAAGATCCCGGAGAGCAGTATTTATATGTATACTTCAGAGTTGTGTCTTAGAACTGAGCTGTTTGTCTTTTTTTGCTTTTTTCCCATCTCGGTAGTTTCTCGAATTTGACTTCAGTGCACTGGGCTCAGGGATATAATACACGCCCATCCTGAGTATACATGTTTAATAAAATTCTAGATAAATAAAGTTCACTTTATTAATTTTTGAAAGCTACTATCCTCTTATTCAAGGCATGCAAGTTGTATTTTGCTGAGAAATTTCAATTATGTTGACTTTTTGCTTCTGAGAGTGTACAGTTTTAAAGAGAAAAGTCAGGTAGTGTCTGATTTGGCTTATGGAAATTAGTCACATGGAGACTTTATAGACACTTGATTAGCAATCTGTAAAAGTAGTTAAAATACCCTGGTCGGCCTATCTTTTGGTATTTTTAAATTATAAGGTTCTATTTTAGGATTTCCACATTGTATTTAATATTATGTAATAATTTAACATAAAGAAGATTACTTGGCTTTGAGTATTAAAAATTTTACTAGTCCTAAGTAATGTACTACCTAAAAATATCATTGGCTTTTTCACCTGAATCTTTTTCTTATAATAACTTTATTTAGATAATTTCTTCTTAATGCCATACATCTATAATTTTGCATCATCCAAAAGGTTCCTGAATGGTCTTTGTAGATTCTTTTTTTCAACTGTTTTCTTACTATTTGGCCCTGGATTTCAATATAGTAAATACAATGAGATTGCCTTTAAAAATAAGTTCAGGTTTCACGCAAAAGCCTTTTAAAATGGGCATTTAAATAAGAATTGGGAATTTGATTTAGTAGAGATGAGTTAGACACCTAGTTCTCTTTATGTATTTACTATATACAATCTTTGGTGTGACCAGATTTGTTTCCAAGCCTTATTTCCCTCTTTTCTAATTTGTGTAACAATTCGAGAACTAAAAAATATTAACAGTGGTTATTTACCTTATATCAAATAGTCTAATATAAAGACAAAAAAGCAATGATAAAAATGACTTTGACAAATTACTGATTGTGTTCAGAAACTGCACATATTCTGTTTCTCTCTCTCTCTCTCTCTCTCACACACACACACACACACACACACACACACACGCACCCCACACAACCCCTGCGATTATTTGGGTATCTATAGGTGTTACGTCTGACTACAATGGCTATTTAGTTATGGATTATCTTTACTTTAGAGGAATTTTCACTGAGATAATTACGTACTCTTACATAGCCTCTCTTTTGACTCTCTGTTGTATATATTACTATGTCTGCTGTCTAAAGTAAGAAACATGACTTAGACTAGCGTAATTTTTTTTTCTACATGAAATTAATTGACTAGTAGTGCCGATTGTTGGCCTGTTTGGTTTTATATTTTTTTATTTTGGTTCCTGTCTGTTATTGCAAAGGCTGACCTCTGCAAGATACATTCTCTAGGCACTCCTATCAGCTGGCTTCCACCTGGCTACATACACTGAGAGGACAGTCATAGCATTTGGAGGGAATCAATCTCCCTTCCCCTCTCCCTCTCCTCTCTCCCTCTCCGACCCCTTCTTCGTCTCCACCTCTCTGTCCACCTCTCCCTCTACCTTTTTCCCCCCCCTCCCCCTTCCCCTCCCCCTCTTCCCCCTCTCCCTCTTCCCCCTCCCTCTCAATCCCCCTCCCCTGTCCCCTGTCCCCTCTTCCCACTCCCCTCCCCTCCCCCTCTTCCCCCTCCCCCTCTTCACTTTCCTCCTCTTCCTTTCCCCTCTTTCCCTTCCCCCCTCTTCCCCCTTCCCCCTCTTCCCCCTTCCCCCTCCCTCTTCATCCCCCTCCCCTGTCTCCCTCTCCCCATCCCCCTCTTCCCTCTCCCCTTCCTCCTCCCCTTCCCCCTTTCCTTCTTCCCCTCTTCCCCCTCCCCTCTCCCCCTCTTCCCCCTCCCTCTCTTCCCCCTCCCTCTCCATCTGCATCCCCCATCCCCCTCCTCTCTTCCCCTCTTCCCCTCTCCCCTTTCCCCTCCCCCTCTCCCCTTTCCCCTTCCCCTCTCCCCCTCTGACCCTCCCCCTCTTCCCCCTTCTCCCCTTCCCCTTCCCCCTCTCCCCCTCCCCAAAGTAGAAGGAGGATGAAATGAATGGAAACATTTCAGGATAAAATAATGTGAAATATGATAAGATCTCCAAACTATTTATTGTAGGGCTCCAAACAGCTTGCTTTTCAGTGTGTCCCCTGGACCAGCCACAGCTGGTAATGGTTAGAAATCCAACGTCCTGGCTCCCATCTCAGACTTCTTCAATCAGAAACTCTGCGAATGAGGCGCAGTCATCTTTGAACAAGCCCTCCAGGTGACTGTCAAGCACCTTCAAGTTTGAGAAGCACTGGGAAGAACTAGGATATAAAGAAGGATGCTGTGAATTGTAGGAGAAAAAGCAAGTGATGTAAGGAAGGACAGGCCTTGGAGGCCATGGCTCTGGCTCCTAACCAGAAGGTGATGGAGGTGGGCTGGGATTAAGGTGAGGCAAGAGAGGTACTCTGGGTGCAAAACATAAAAGGGCATCCGGGACAGGGCATGGTGGCTCACACCTGTAATCTTAGCACTTTGGGAGGCTGAGTCAGGTGGATCACTTGAGGTCAGGAGTTCGAGACCAGCCTGGCCAACATGGTGAAACTCTGTCTTTACTGAAAATACAAAAAATACTCCTGTAGTCCCAGCTACTTGGGAGGCTGAGGCAGGAGAATTGCTTGAACCTGGGAGGCAGAGGTCACAGTGAGCCGAGATCACGCCATTGCACCCCAGCCTGAGTGACAGAGTGAGACTCCGTCTCAAAAATAATAATAATAATAAAATAAAAGGCATCCAGGCTGATGCACCAGCCCTGCACTTGCAGGACCTGGAGGATGAGCCCTGTACCTCACTGCTTCACACTATTCCCATCCCTGGATAGGGGTGCTTATAAAGTATTTTAAGTAAGAGATATAGAACAGTAGAGAAGTGAAGGCTAGCAGGATTATACAAGTAATTCAAGAAATACAAGATGATTAATACTATTGCACATGAGTCCAACATTTAACTTTGAGCTTCCTGCAGGTCAGGGAAAAAAGAAAATCTTGTTGAATCACATGGCCTTTGTTGTTGTGTTGTTTTGTCTCCTTGTTTTTTTTTTTTTTTTTTTTTTTTTTTATTAGTAGGAAATGCATTAGAAGCATTTCCCTGGTCCTAAAATCTGAGAGCCATTGGATATGTGCAGTCTTTAACTATTTTTTAAAATCTTCTTTTAATCCAATTTTTATTTTTAAGTACAAAAATTGAGTGATAATTTTATCTTATAATTTAAAAATATTAAATTTAATGCAAAGCTTTTATAGCTAATATATTGTGCACAGATTATTTATGTCTCTGGAACTGATACCATTTTTATCCACAAGTATAAATTGCAACTTCTGTGGACTTTTTACATGTGGGAAATTTAAAAGGTTTTCTTTATATTCTCATGCAAGGATTTCTGTATAGTTGTAGGACAATTTATGGGTCCAGTATCCTCTTCAGATGATAGAGAGGAGCTGCAGAGAAGAATTTTCCCTGGGAGCCTGTTCCATGGATGTATGGATCTTCTCATGTCATGCAATAAAAGCTGTTGACAAGGAACAGTAGTTTTACATGTTGAAAAAGCTGGAAAGGAATATTTCAGTGAAACATTTTACAGGCTCAATGTTTTCTCTTTAGTTTTCAAAGCAGTGGTCAACATAGTTGGAATCTGACTTTACTCATTTTTCTTACCAAGTTGATTTTTTTAAATGCATTTGTTTCCATTGGCTACTTACTTTCCCATAATGACTTAGGAAAAACAATTAATGAGAGTCAAAATGGGATTTATTGGCACCATGGGAACACTGATATGTTTATACTTCTGTCTGTGAGACTATGTATGGAGTACCAGTACATTATTTGACACCTGGCAGGTATGCTCTGGCCAGTGCCTTTTCTTACTGTCCTCTTTATTGATTGATTCATTGGTTTTTTGTTATGTGCAAGAGAGTATTTTGGGGTATTACTTGGCATGGTCAGTTCTGGAGTGCCACCTAGTTGAATGTAATCTTGCTTTTGATGGCCACAGGCTGTGGCTCCAGTTCCTGACTTCATGCCCTCCTTTTAGGATTTCTTTCCTCCTGACCTCTCTGCCACTCTTCCTGGCCTGGGACAGATAAGAGGCACCAAGCTGACCTGTCCATCCTCCCTCAGTTTCCTTTGCAGCCGTGCCAAAGTTTCCCCTTTTGGGATACTGGAATTCACATCACTATCTCCCCAGCCTGTCCCCAGGCCCAAAACATCAAATAATACATGCCACCAAACTGTAGTCCATTTCGTGTATTCCAGCAATGACAGTACATTCACTGTTTTTAGAGTTTGTTCCTAGATCAGAAACTTATGAGGATTCCCTACCTGTTTGAATCCACTGGGTACAATTTTAGTCTCACTCCAAAGTTTCTCCCCTTCCTGCCTTGCGATGGTCATGAAGGAGTATATTAGTGTGTTCAAAACTCTTTTACAGAAGTTAATATGTTTCTAAGTGGCATAGCACACCTTGTTTTCACTATTAATAACTAGCCAGTGTGCCTCAGATGGAAGTCACTTTTCTGTTTTAGAAGAATGGGTGGGGATTCTGTGAGGTGGGGGCTGAGAAAGGGAGAGCAGATGAATGAATCAACATAGGAAGAGAGAAAGGTCTGATCCTTTGGGAGGAAGGAGAAAAATAACAAAACCCTGATGTACTGTATTGTATCCATTATATCTGCTGAGAAATTAGGGTCAGGGCCCCAAAACTTTTCACTATCTCTTGGTGTCTGTTTCAGTTCAGGTGGGGTGGGTTTCCCCTGTGATGGGTCATTTCCTCCTCTCCTTTCACATTCCAGGCTGCATTAAGATGACAAATTTCACGTATAGGCTCGGGCACAGGCATGAAAACCTAAGCTATTCAGCTGAGTGAGTGCAGATGAGTTGATTTATTGTGGGGGAAAAAGGGGTGTTTGAAGAGCACAAAAGACTTTTGCGAGCCCAGCTCTGCAAGGAAGCACACATTAGATAGCCCAGGCCCTACCCCAGACCCCAGACTCCCTGGTCTGAGGCCTCATCAAACCTATCAAGTATGGAAGAGAAATGTTAAAGTAATTAAGAGACTTCTTTAAAGTACACACACCTCCTCCAGAATGTGTGGATCACAGATGAAACTTTATTTGAGAAATAACCTTATAGCGGTTTGCAGAAATATTTGGGGTGTAATAAGTAGAATAAAGGTCTTGTGTTCTTTTCTATCTGTGAACTCTGCAATAAATACTTCTCCTGCCCTCCCTTTAAGAGGGGGGAGAAAAAAATCTTGGACAGCAGAGAGCAAGTCCATCAGATCAAACATGACTGCGTTAAATACTAAAATGTTCAAAGTCCGACTGAGATAGATAAAAGCTTTGATGGAAAGTGGATATTTCCCAGGGACATTACAAGCAATAATCCAGATGTTATGGTGTAATGCAACGAGTGTCCGTGGATAGATCAGGAGCTCCAGCCAAGTCGCGCCTGATACAGTCCTCAGCCTTGCCCTCCCATGCTGTTCCGCCATATGGAACCGATCTCTAGGCCCCCTTAATAACCAGCTTTGGATTCCATTTTCACAGAGCTCATAGAGCTAAGTGGAGCTGTTTTATGGACAAGTTAGATAGAAGCCTTTCCAAGATAAACATCCAATTTGAAATTAGGACATACCAAGCCGCAAAATTATTTTAGGGCATATTTCATGGAAGTGCTGCCATTTTTCTTAAGCAATTGCCAGACTGTAGGATGCCCTTTGATCCTTTGTGGACATTACTCCCTTTTTTATAAAAAGGATTTTGAAATAGTTGCAGTGTTTAGGGAGGAATATATCTGTCGGAACTTTGAAGCATGGCCGTGGGACAGGTCATGCTTTAGCTTGTTGGTTGGCAAATCAAACTTTAAGAAGAAAAAAAGCAAAAGGAGGAATTGCAGCAGGATATATGAATCAAAATCTCATTTTTGTTAAAGGTAGAAGTTTTTAGCCCATATATCTAATAAGCTAGAAAATGTATGAAGTATATCAATATCTATATAAATATCTGTAGATATATGTGCATATATGCAGATATATCTATTTATATGTTGTGATGGTGTGTGTTTATGAACAATACAAAAATTACCTAATTTTAGCTGTTTCATAAACCTTTATTGAGTATGTTATATCTGGAATATATTATTTTTAACTATAATAACAATAGTAATGATCATATATTATTCTGGATGGAACATATTCAATAATAAAGGTTTATGAAATAGTTAAAATATTCCTATACATATATTCCCATATATATGTGTGTGTGTATATATGTGAAGTAAGAAGGAATTACTCCTGTTCACCAGAGAAGAGGATATTTCTTTCTTTTCAAAATTATTTCCTCATTTGCCCCTTCTGTTCTGTCTCACCACCTGCGAAACCTGTGTGTGTGTGTGTGTGTGTGTGTGTGTGTATGTTTTAAGAGAAAAGTCACATGGATATTTATATGGTTAGACTTTGTGTCCCTACCCAAATCTCATCTTGAATTGTAATCCCCGTAATCCCCACTTGTCAAGGGAAAGACCAGGTGGAAGTAACTGAATTATGGGGGTGGTTTCCCAATGCTGTTCTCATGATAGTGTGTTCTCATGAGATCTGATGGCTTTATAAGCGACTCTTTCCACTTCACTTGGTACTTCTCCTTCCTGCCACCTTGTGAAGAAGGTGCCTTGCTTCCCCTTCACCTACCACTGTGATTAAGTTTCCTGAGGCCTCCCTAAGCCACGCTGCATGGAGTCAATTAAACCTCTTTCCTTTATAAATTACCGACCAGGCAGTTTTTTATAGTGGCATGAAAATGAACTAATACAGATATGAAGTTTGGGAATATGTGTTTTCTTAAATGTATTTTGTTTAAGGTTGTCATAAATGGTCAAAATACCTAGTGTGGCACTGTTGCGTCATTTATTAAGAGTCTTGGAGTGTCCTGGGTTCGATGAGGTAAGCTGGTCTATAATGACTATGGTACTGACATACCATTTGTTGTGATAAATTGTGACTAACTGGTGTCCGAGCAAATTGGTGTCTAAATGATCTGGAAGATATAGTGAGTGACGACAGGAATGAATATATAGTGTTAGAAATTCGTTGCTCGGCAATGATGCTCAGCACCATTTACATTCTTCAGCCCATTTATTTCTCCTTCAATAAAGAAGCCTATGCTTGTGTTATTTCACTTATTGAACGGACAACGTAAATGAACTCTGCTAACTAAATGCAGCGTGTGGATCATGTGGGGATCCCAATTCAGACAAACTAGCCATAAAAAGGCATGGTTGAGACCATCAGGGAAATGTGAATATGCACTGTGTATTTAACATGCTAGACAACTTATGGTTAATGCCATTGAGTGTGATCATAGCGGGATTGTTACGTAAAAACAAATGTGGATTTTGCTTTAAGATATTTCAACTGGAAAAGAATGAAGGTATAGGTAAAATAACATTTGCAAGACAGTGAATCTGGTGATTAAGTACATGGAGGTTTATTATACTCTTCTCTTTACCTTTGTGTATGTTTGAACATTTACATAGTGGAAATTAAAAAATGAAGTGTGACTACTTTATTTACAACTTATAACAGGACATTTGCCTTTTTCCTCTAAGGTATGTATGAGTGGTTGTAATATAATTTAGCAAAGGTAATAAGAGTTAAGTTATTGAACCCCTCCTGGGTCCCAGGTGCAGTGAGATGTACTTTATATACTCCCTTCCCTCCCACCCCCACCCCGGGTCTGCAAAGCTCATTTGGCCAGCTAGGCCACTGAAGGCGGCTCTATTTGGAGTAGTGAATCTTACGTGGTATGGGGCTTTTGGCAGTACCCCAAGGAATAAAGAGAAGCGGAGACAGATTCAAATGTGAAAGATAAATTCAAAGTCATTATTTCTGAATGCCCAGAGATATTTTGCTTCCTTGAAAAGCAATGCCTTGTTCTTGTATAATATCTGTTTCCCAGAATGCCTTTCTTCCTCTCACACTATTAAAATAGCTAAAGGCCCAGTTGAAGGAGTCCCTCCAAAGAGCGCATCTGGGTGGGAGTACAGGCCAGTGCCAAATCAAAGTGTTGCATATACTCATCCTTCACTATATTATTACAACTCCAAAGCTTGAGAAGGAAGTCACATAACTGTGACAGCAGCTTTTCAAAACCAATGAAAAATAACACTTTTCACCAGGCAGGGAGGAATTTTTTTTTTGTAATCAAATATTGAAAGTTGGAATTCCTATGACCAGCAAAGTCACTCTTAGGAATTAGAAGCAAGTTTACATGTCATCTTTATTTTTTGCTTTAGTCCTCTTTGATACGCAACCTGCGGCTCTCTGAGTCCTTGAAAAAGAACCAACTCTGGAACGGGATTATAAGTATAACTTTGTTGGAAGGGAAGAATGTCTCAGGAGGAAGCATGACAGAGATGTTTGTCCAGTTAAAACTGGGACATCAGAGGTATAAAAGTAAGGTAAGTTCTATCTTTCCATAAGGAGAACAATATATTTAAAATAAAAAAATTAAAAATTGTTTCCCATTTTAAATTTTACTAAAGTAGAAGTAATTTATATTTAGCCCTCCTAACTATATTAAGGAGCAGAAAACAAAATAATTGTATAGATGCAGTCAGTTAATGTGGGTATTGTATTAATTGCTTAGTATAGTTTATTTTAATTTAGTAACTCAGCACTAGAGAAAGCTTATTAAATCATAGATTTGAATGTGTGACTTATTTTCATTTTGAAAATAAGAAAATTATGTTTCATAGAATGCGGGAAAAGGATAAGTAAGAGTTTTCAAAATGCTACAAAAATAGAATAGCATAATACATGATATTTGGGTTAAAAATGTGAGATAATTAAAAATATTTGCTTTCTCTTGCTTGCTAGTCTTCACACCAAAAATAGTATCTAGTGCTGGTGTTTTTTGCTGTGATTAAAAATAATAAACTATCCAAAGTATGAAAAGTGATTTATTTTAAACAACCACAATGGCATTTTTAACTGTCTTTAAAAGTAATTCATCTTATTCTGCTGATCCAAATTCCATTTAATTTTTAATCTTAGTAATTTGGTGTGGATTTTATTTCAAAAACTATAGTCCCTAAACCATGATAATTAATTAGTTTTACATAACTGTCAGACAGGAATATTTCCTACGTTTTATGGATTGAAGGAGCTCTGGGGTACTTGAAAGTTACATCACTTGCCAACAGTCACATAGGAAAAAAAATCAGTGGACACTTTTGAAAATATAACTGAGGATATTTCTAGCATCGAGGACATAGCAGATATAGACAAGTTGGAAAATGATTTAGGGAGGCAAGAGGTTGTGCATACTGCACAGTTTTCAGTACAGAATCAAATATTAGATGTCATTTACTCTAGCACAAAGTAGAGAATTGAGGCTCATGTTGAAGAATAGTTTATAAAAAATGTGAAAGTTGAGGGCGCGTTAAGACAGAAGTATGCAGATAATTATTTTAACCAGGTAATTTCAGGCTTTGCCTCACAGTGAGGGTATCCAGAATAACCGTATCTCTCTACTAAGATTCCTTTAGCTTGCCAGGGTCGGGCTAAGGATTTATGGAAAAATTATTCATCACTAAGCACACTTAGCCCTTTGGACTAAGGCGAAGTGTAGAATTAGTTCAGTATCTGCTACATTCACCCTTGGGGAATACTGCATTTAATTCGTGGTCTAACAGGGTTTTCCTTTTTGTTTTTTTCTCTCTCTGGTTTCTAAATTTTGTGATCCAGTATATTAAGCCTGATGTGAAAAACAACTGAAATAATTTTACATGACATGGGCTACAGCCGAGGTCTGAGTTCTCTATGTTTTTCTTATGCAAGAATAGTTGGTACCGGGATTTAATACATGACACTGCACCCCTAGAGCCTAATACTCTGGGACCAACATTCTTGCTTACTTTGTATTCACAAATTTAATCTCTATGTAAAGGAAACAAAAACAAAAATCCTGCCAATGAACCAAACATAGAAGCAGTTTGAATCACTTTTGAAGAACACAGAAACACTTGTGGAGTTTTCATGTCACTCTTGTGAATTTTTAGGTTTGGCTGCAGTGGAATTTCCTAGTCTTCCTCCAATCCTAGTGACTGGATTCACTAACTTTGGATTTAAAAATAGGTGGCAATATATAAATCATAGGTTTCTCATTTAATGCATCTGACAGATGTTACTTAAGACCCCAAACTGTTAATGTATATAGTTGGTAAGCTAGCATAGAATGGATATGCCAACAAAACTGTTACTTGCATTCAATTGAGCAATTAGTATGATCTCCTATAAGAGAAACAATTGGAAGGTGTCTGTTTTGATATATGTCCACTGTGTATGTGTATGTATACATAATTTATGGTTTCTTGTGAGGTAACAGTATTCTTTGTAACTTGGTGGATAAATTATTGGATCTGGGGGGCAGCTAAGAGAGCAGTAATGTTTTGCCAATTCTTGAACCCACCAAGTCCCTTTCGTTCATTCTAAAAAGGGAAGTTTTCCTTTATAAGGGGTGAGGTCCATCATCTTGACTCCCTGCAGTTTAATGATGAAATTAATGTGTAGCTTCTGTAGCAATGAATGACATTTTAAGAAAATAAATATTATAACTGCATGTTTTCTAGACACTGTGTAAGAGTGCAAATCCGCAGTGGCAGGAACAGTTTGACTTTCACTACTTCTCTGACAGGATGGGCATTTTGGACATTGAAGTGTGGGGAAAGGACAGCAAAAAGCATGAGGAGCGTCTGGGCACGTGAGTCCCCTCTGCTTTCCAGTGGCGGGAGCATGTTTCTGCATGGGGCTGGTTCTGAGAGGTGATCTCTGTGTGTTAGGGCTGAGGGCACTACCTTGCATCCCTCACCCCAGAGTGCCAGCAGTGAGCTGGATGGCCAGTCCTAACTGGGGGAAAGATTGCTTTTCATTTTTGTTTGTTTAATTGGGAAATGTCATTCAGTATTGATTAAAATAATGTGTGTAAGGAATTGTCTAAGGAAAATTAAGCTGCTATCTCAGACTATTCAAAACATTTTATATAAATTTCCAATATACCCTATAATTTTAGTTTTGCTACCTAGTGAAATGTTATATAATTTAGTAAAGATCTAAGGCTAGGTGTTCCCATGATGGAAGCATTTCACTGTCCTTGATGTACTTTATAGCACAGCAAGGAATGGGGTTTGAGGCCAAATCTATTTTATTTTATTTCTTTACTTTTGGACCCTCTCAATTGAGATCCTCACATGTGTAATGAACAATAATATCAATATTATTGCTTCTTCCTAGGGTTGTAGTGAAAAATAGAATGAAATGAAGCAGCATAGGTGCTGTAACCAGCATACAGTAAGCAAAAAAGGGATGCTGGCAGAAGCACAGATCATCTTTGAGCTTCAGAAAAGCCCTTTGAGTTACTGGTATCATGCTAATTCTATAAATGATGAAATGCAGCTTCAGAAGTTTACACATTACTTGGCCTTGGACTTAGTCATGAGCTCCAGAGTCAGGATTTTGTGTTTTCAAAGACCAAGTAGTTTTCTCCATCAAATCACTTGCCTTGCGTTCATTCTGTATACATATTATTTGTACGCAGATCTTAAATTTAGAACACAGATGTTGAAAGGGATCCCAACCACTATGGTGTGTCTTTCTCGAAGCTGGATCTTGGGTTCAAGGAGATGCCTTAGGGTCACCCCTTGAGGAATGGGAGGGCCTCCTTGCATCTCTCCTCTGTGGCCAGAGCATCTCAGCTTTTGCCTGTGCTCTATATTGGGATTCCATTTGAAGAAAGGGTTTTGTTGCTGAAAACTAAAGATTGAAAACCATTTATCTAGTAAAAACCCCTTCATTTTACAAACAAGGAAATGCGGAGGCCCAAGGAGGTGAAATGTTTTTTTCATCAGTAAGGTGTTTAGAGGCATAAACAGGTTCAGACCCAGCTAACCCAATACCTGTGCAGGGCTTTCTCTCAGTCAAATGCTTAGCACAGATTCTGACTGCTTGTTGTCATTGGCTCATCCCACCTCAGAATCCTGAGATAGATGTGTGAGGGGTTCAGTACCTGTGGAATGTTGCTCCAGTGTCTCTCAATATGGGTACCCTGTTGCATGGGACTGTCTGGCATGTTGCAGTATGTTTAGCAAACCTGGCTCTCACCTGATACCAGTAACTTCCCTTGATTATTGTGTGAAAAATGTACAAGCATATGTGTGCACACACATGCACACCCAGCACCCCTTTGTTCCATAACATGTATGCAAACACCCCTAGAGGACCAGCACTGCGCCCACTTAAGACTTCTGACCTCACCCTCCACATCTCTGGTTGCATTACTTTTTTTTTTTTCCCCATCAATATTTTAATGCACTTAGGTTTCAAAATAATGGCACTCACACGTATACAGAACTAAGCATAAGAGTAAAAAAAAAACCACAGACAAATCTGCAGTATTTTCTTTTGAGAATAATTGTTTTAAAGCTACTTTTTTTTTTTTTTTTTCACCATCTGCACATCCCCAATTCTATGCTTATCTTTCAGAATGCAATCATTTCTTCCATGGCCATCTCCCAGCCAGGTTTGCATTTAGGAGCAAACCCACTTCCTGTGGTCCAGTCTTTTACAGACATGGCCTGTCGGATGACTTCTGTGACCTTGTCTCTCTCTTCTCCACTCACACAGGGTAACTGAGATAGCTCAGGCTCAGGTACTTCTCAGTATCTCTGAAGTTGTCACTGCTCTGATATACCAGGACCCTGCCAATACGGATGGTAGTAGGATTCGAAATTTTGTGCTAGCCCAAAGAGCAAAGATCACTTACACAAATGTAGAGAACTCTGTGTCCCAAAGTGTTATCTGAACAGCGGGAACAGGGTCCTTCTGTGATGAATGGCCAGCATGTTGTTTTAGTAGGTGCAAAGAATAATGCCGCTGCATTTCACAAGTCATTGTACTATCATGCTTCCTTCACATAATAGGAAATGCTTTTCCAAATGAGTGTTGGGTTGCTCACAGAGACAATAAAAGTAATTTAAGATGTCCCTTGTAATCCATGTTTTGTCATTTGGGTGTTCATTTATTATTTTAGCTATTTCCTGTTTGTAACTGAGACATATACCTGTCTTGATGGTCATTCTGTTCTTCCTCTTCATGAATTTTAAATAATTTTTTTTTTTTTTGGTATCCTTTTCCTTTTTCCTCTCCTGTAGTACAAAAGATAACAAAAGTATCTCTTGGGAGCTGGTGCTACTGCTTTACCCTGCAGCGAACTTGCAGGTGGGGGAAATCTATGATAAAATATCGACTGCTTCTCAGACTGAAAGATTGTGCTAGCATATATACATCACTGACGTGCTACTTATGGTTCCTTCTTCCTGGCTATTGTTTAAATATTTCAAGGTGTTTTTTTTTTTTTTTTTTTAAACATATTTGCTTTTCTTTGTGATCTTCATTCTAAGACCCAGCTATTTTATTTTCCAACTGTTGGGAAAAACCTTTTTGCATCAGGAGGCTCTCTGCTGTGCAAATGTATCTTAACTGTCTCCTCTCCACAGCCTGTCTCATGCTTTGTTTTTGGATAAAACCTTGATATTCATAACTGAACATTACAATTAAAAATCTAGATGGACTCTGGGAAAATTCTCTTCAGGGAAGCTGTGTAGGCAGTTCAGTGGGAGGGAAGGAACATTAGCTCTGGGGTCACACATCCTGAGCTTGCTGATCATCACTTTGTCTGCTCACTGTGGAACTTGGATGGTGGATTCCCTGTGGAGTCTGGCTCTGTATCTATATAATGGGCTCACTGGCCAACTGGCAGGGTCATCATGGCTAACAGTAACAACATCTACTTGACATTGTTTATTCCCTTGCGCACTCTGCTGGTAGGTATTACTTATTAATTTTGAGATTTTTCTGCATGTAAACTGTAGGTCCTCACACCTTGGCAACTCAAATTATGCAATTTAAGAAAATAAAGTATGACTGGTAAAATTCAATGTATTTTTTTTCCTCCAAAACAGCATAGAATTTTTTGATATTTTTTGGTAAAAGTGAGCAGTGACCATCATCAAGGACATGGTAGGAGGGACATCCATTGATGGAAGGGTTGGGCAGTGTAGGTGAGCCTGAACAATACTGAAGTTTTATAACCATGTATGACAAGGCTGGGGTAGTGGTTGCTTATGTGTAGAGAAATCACAATGGCATGGGTAGGTTGTTAGCTTGGTGATGGTTACAATGTGGACCTGCCCATTAGGCCCCTCCTCCAGGCTCTCCTGAGTCATGTGGAACTTGCTGACTTCCCCTTTTTCCATAATCCACCTACCTTCAGGTTCCGCCTGAGCCACAAGTAACTCCTAAAAACACTGGGGTTGGTGAGATGAAGGTGCTCAGGTAAGAGCCATCATCCCCTGAAACTGTGTTGCCTGCCAACTCCAGTGTTTGTTCACGGGCAAAACCAGCAAAAAAGCATCTGATCTTAGATAGAAACAGTGAGCTTTTAGGGGAGAGTAAGACATAAAGCTGAGTTTAACTGGCTCCAACTTTTAAACAAAATGTCCAGAGTATGAATATAGAGTAATATAGATTATTCCATTTTGAGCCATTTCAAAGTAATCATACCAATTTCTTAAAGTATATTTTATATTTCAAGGGGATTCTACAGATTAACTCATTATAGAATTTTCTAGACTTAATTTAGTTTGGAAAGGTTGAGAATGGGAACCCACAAGCCAATTCGGACTAGCCTGCCTCAGAGTCCCTCCTCAGTCCCAGATGGTGCTGGATAAGCGGCTCTGACATTCTACCAGTTTATTAGTGGCTCTGAGGCAGTGAAAAATCTGGGCTGGAGTATTTCTCTGGACAAATTGCACCCCATGTCGTTGATCTGCTTTTACAGCCAGGCTTGACACATTCACCATTTTCCTCCTGTTCCCTGGCTTCCTTAGCCGCTGAGATTTACAGCTTTTAAAACTCTAGCACTCTTTTTTGCCCCTTGCCTTTAAGTTAAAAGCTGACCAGTCTGTAATATAAAACATAGAATTATGGTAATGAATAAGAGGTTAAAAGCTATCATGGCAAGTAAAACTTGAGCAGGTTTGTCTGACTGATATGGTAAAATTATGTGTTGAATTAAAACATTAAAATGCTGTGGGATTAATGGAGAAAGACAAGAATGGGAGGTCAGAAACAATGCTAAATCAGCACATTAACTGCCTGTGGGTTAGAGGGGGTGGCTTTAATATATGCCTATTGTAGGAAAGCGAAAAAAAAGGAATTTAGTCTCTTTTCTTCAGGTGAGTAGAACAACGGCATTTTAAATCTGAGAGGCACCTAGTAAATACATTTATTTCAATTCCTTTCCTACATAGGGGAAGAAACAGAGGCTGCAGAAGATTTAGTTATTTCACAAAAAAACACTGTAATTTGGAGTTTTTGACTTCATGAGTTTTGTGACAGTGCTGACATTCATTCTTTCGTGCATTCAATTTATTCAAATCCAGAGCACATCGTATGTTGGGCAGAAGGCAAAATACTTGAGGATTCAGTGGACAATGATACAGAAAAGGCTGCTGTCCTTGGGCTACTACAAGTAAGCAGGCGGTGGCAGTAGGTGGAATGAGGACTGCAGGTCCTGGCATCATGGATGCCAATTTGGGCTTAGAATGAAAGAGGAGGCTTCCTTGAAGAACAGCGGTCTAAGCTGAGACTTGTAGGAATAGTGGTAGTTAACAAGGAGACAGAAAGAAGAGCTTTCCAGGAAGACAGCATAACATAGGCAAAGGCCTGGAGAGGGGAGAGAGCACATTCCCTCCGAGAACCTTGATGGAGTGGAAAGATCAATGGTGTCACATGATAAGGCTAGAGAAGAGGGCAGGGGTGAAGGCACAAAGCCGTTGGATTCCATCTCTTGCAGATGAACAATGGGTGGTCCTTCTTAGACACTAACACAGCAGCGACTTGGCTATTTTGATTTCTATAATGTAAATCTTGTTGCAATGGAGCTCCTATTAATTACATTTTTAAAAAGCTGACGTTGGAATAAAATCTTCCTGGTTACCTAAGGGCCCGGTGTGTTGTACCTTCTGAATGACTGTCCAAAGACATTTAGTCCCCTTGTGTGTGAAGTCGTATGTGATGCCACTGGAGCAGACCTAACTGGTTCATGCTCATTAATTGAATTCCTTATATAGATGCTCTGAGTGTGTATTTTCCATATTGTTTCTATCAGACAGAAGGGAACAATTTTTATAGGTTTTATTGCTTTATCCATTTTTATTAACTAACAGATCATTGGATATTTTGACCAGAGTTTCTTGGGCTGTCGTGAGTTAAAAAAATTTACATTAAAAAAAAAAAAAAAAAAAAAAGACGTGTAATTCACCACCACTAAATTACAAGTGTTTCAGTAGTTCAGGGGTCAGCAAACCAGGGCTTATAGGTGAAATCCATATGGCTGCCTGTTTTTGTAAATAAAGTTTTTTTGGAAAAAACTTTGTTTACATTGTCTATTACTGCTTTTATGGTACAAGGGCTGATTTTAGTAGTTGCTAGACAAAACTTATAGCCCACAAACCAAAAATACTTATTAGCCCCTCACACCTGCCCATAACAGGGAAAGGCTAATCCTGTACCCTGCCAATAAGATGTAGCCAAAGAGAGGACAGAAAAGAGCAAGATTTACGGGTCTTCAGCAGTGACTAGAAAGACATAAGAGCCCAACCAAATTATTTAGTTTTTTTTTCAGAGAAGAATCCAGTACAATAATGAAAAAGAAGAAGCCTAGTTTCTTCTTTGGAGATTTTTCGTATTGCAGATGTCTTTGATGAATGTATTATAGAATGTTTACATCTTAAAGACTTTAGTCTTTGAACTTAAGAAAAAATGCAAAAAGCCATTTTGGTCATTTGATATTTCTCTTTTGGAAGGTTGGATGAGTATTATGGTTAACAGGATTTGCAATTTGAAGGGAAAAAAGTCTTTTTGTTAAGAAAATATTCTGCTGCTTTTCTGATAATGCAGTAACCTCTTACTAGGTTGGGGTTAATGAAAATAATTCTCTCAGTCTCTGGCTAATGTCCAGAGCTTCTGGTTCTCCTTCAAACTTTATGACAAAACTGGAGCAGTGTAAGCTGGAGTTGAAATAGGTTAACCATGAGGCCTGAAGAAGGTTTTGTATGAAATACATTTTTTCTGTCTCCCATCTTTCCTCCTCCTTCTAGAATGTGGAAATAAATGGGGACACGACGTGGGTAGAAGAGTTGCAGAATGTTTATAAAAAGTCATTGTTAAAGGGGGCTACTATGGTAGCTTTAAATTAATTCTTAACATACCGGTTCATGTGGTGGGTCAGGACCTCTAAGAGGCTGGGTCATAACCCATGTCCAGAAAGACTAAGTTTTAATTTTGATTGACATGATGCTAATATCATGATGCTAATATATCAGTTTAGCTTGTTTCTTCTAGTCACTGAGAAAGTACAAGTAAATATTTGGCTGGATTCACTCGTTAGTTATCAAAGAATGTAGAATCCATTAAGCTGATGCCTAAATCTTCGACCTGTTGCTTATAGGACTCTAATATCTAAACTAGAAATGGCTATTTTTCATGAAAGTGTTCATTCTAGTGAAGGGACTAATTTTTTTTAATCACATAAGTGGAAAACATTCGCAGTAGACAGAAATGAGTGAAAAGCTTGTGAAAATGTGTAATTTTGAGAAGAAACCCAATATTTAATTTGCATTTCATCTGGTATGTGGTTCAGCTTTTACTTAAAATTGATAAACTGCTCTGTTCCAATAAGTTGAGCACTTAAACAGTCACTAGGAAAATTTTCAGTTATTCCAATTGTGGTAATACTGCTCACGGCGTTATTAGATTACTCTAGAATTAATATCAGGTTCATTTTGAATTATCCAAGAAAAATTTTATTAGAGCTTACTTATATATTATTTCTGACCCTCAAATATTATTAGCTGTCAGAGCACTTGTATCTAAATAAATGTTGGCTGCTCAAAGAACCAACAAAACTACCATCCCAACAAAGAAGGCAAACGTTTAAAGGACAAAACTAAATTGCCATTATTAATGGTATTAAAAAGAATGTGCCATCAATAGGCTATTGTTAATTTGTAACAGTGTGATTAGCAGAGAAAATTTCTACAAATTTGGATTATTTACCTTTCTGTAAGAAAGAGCTTTATTAAATGAAAGTGTATGTAACAGTGTAAAATAATGCTTAGCAAACTATTCCTAAATAGAAATATTATTGCAATATTGGTTAGGAATTTGTGGGGACCTACTTTTCTAGAAATAAATGGTCTAAAGCACTTGACATTTCTTTCTTTCCAAGCAAATTTGATTTCCCACTTACATCATGCTTATGAAATAAAAATGTTTAATATGTATTTTTTATAGATAGTAATGCAATTTAACTTTAAAAGCTTCCCTATTGATACAGAGAAATTGTTTTGATTCAAATCAGAGGGTTATTTAAAAACATTTTTTGTAATCTGTCTCCTATAGAAATATTTGATGAATTTATTACATGCAAAAACTCTAATGGCCACTCCCTCCTGTAATTGGGGTCACTTTTGATAAATAGGAAATAAATAGGAAATAAATGCCCACCTAAATTAATTATATGGACACATATTGATATGTAAAATATTTTAAAATATTGTAATAAAGTCTAGTAGAGTCTTTTAATGTCATATTTATTTGGAAACATGATTGCAACCTTTCCCTCAAATTTCTTAAAGTGGAAGTTTTCGTCCACATAGCCATATGGCTCAAAATTGCCATCGCTTTATATAGTATGTAAGTTTACCTATTTGTAATTAACTGCAAATGTACAAAGTCCATTGACGGCTTAGGAAAAGAATCTATCTTTATTGTTCATTCTGGGGAGCAGTGCTTCCATCCTTTTCTGAAGTCTTGAATATTCATCTTATTCTATAATTATGGAGGGTAAAGGAGAATGTAAAAAATAAAAATGATGTCTGGGAATACCATACCCCACTTTACTCCACCCCACCTACTTCACCCACCTGCATACATAAACAGAGCAGGTGTGGTCCAGGCAAACCCAGAGTTGTCAGTGTTAAGGCAAATAAATGGCGTAGCACCTCAGTCCCCTTTTTTGGTGTTTGCTTCTGTATTTAAATGTGTTTGAGGTTTTCAACATCCCCAGAACATTGGCTGTTAAGAGGCGGAAAACATGCAATTTATAGCAGATGGGTACAGCCTTTCCTGGCAGTGCTGCTGAAATGGGATCAATCAACAGCACTTCATGCTTCATTTGTCTGAAAGAAACCCACCTGGGGAAACCCTGTGGCACTGTGCCTATTAGGAAAACACCTTAACGTGTTGTTTAAGATAAAAATTCGCCAGTTGGCATTAATCAGGAAGAAAATGGTTTCTCCATTAACCCTCTCCCACTTGCCTTTCTCTTATCTTTCTTTTTTTTTTCCTTCATGTTTTGAACCATGATCCTTTATTCTCTTTAATCATAGAAGACACAGCCCAGGGAAGCCATACAACATGCTTACTCATAAGGCTTAAACTTTCAAACTTTTTCTCCCTAATTTTTGATCTTATCTTTCTACAAACCTTATTTGGCAAAGATCCTAATCCTGTTTTCATTTTCCATCTGCCAATGCTGCCTTCTTTTTGATTTTCTGGACCTCTTCCTCTCCTTAGTTTTAGGATGTGTTAGTCTGGGAGTGAGCATTACGAATTGGGGCAACCTTCGCTGTTCAATAAACGTAAGACCAGACAGAGTGAGTTTTGGGGGATGATGAAATCAAAGCCAGGTGCTTTGGAGGTACCACAATGGCCTTGAATTAATAACTTTTCTTTCTCTGATTCCTGAAACTTTTCTAGGTGTAAAGTGGATATCTCGGCACTCCCTCTGAAGCAAGCCAACTGCCTGGAGCTGCCACTGGACAGCTGTCTGGGGGCTCTCCTTATGTTGGTCACACTTACACCCTGTGCGGGGGTCTCCATCTCTGATCTGTGTGTCTGCCCCTTAGCAGACCCCAGCGAAAGAAAGCAGATTACCCAGCGATATGTGAGTGTTTTGCCTTATTGTACACTCGCCCTTCTCCCTTCTCTTTTAAAACAAAGTCTTTATTGAAACAAAGTCCCTGAATTGAAAAACTACATCAAAAGAAATCTTTGTCCCAAGTTTCATTGTACATCATAAAACAAGACATCAGACTTAGGGGTTAATGCATTAGTGAAAAGGTGACAGTAGAATTAAGAGTTGGTTTTGCTATTTGAAAAGGCAAAAAGATATTCTGAATTTTTAGCTTTTAGCAAGTCTTTAGGGAATGTTGAAATCCCCAGGGAAGCAGACTCCTGCTTAGCCTGTCTGTGTGTGTAAATAGGACTTTTAATATAAGTTCACAAATAACTTTACCAGCCATTAATGTTTGCAATGTTATGGATACCTTTGCAGAACTTCTTAGGATCAAGTGAGAACCTGCTCGTGCCTTGTAAAGCAATGACACTAGCTGGACACGAAGGACTGCTGTTCTGAACTACTCTGGATAAGAGCAGTGTGTGCTTTCTCCCTAAGTAGTTACAGTGTGCTTAACAGTCCACTCAGCATTTTTAAATGAAATGGCTGTGTCCTCTTCATTTATTTTTTGTACTCTGGCTTTCTAGGTGCCTTTATTTGCATTCTGCTTTTATCCTATCTTCTTTATAAATCAATATGTTTATTTTAGTGCCACACAGGGAAGGCATGTTTTAGGAAAGTGGCCTGAAAATGAAGCAAAGATGAATCCCTATTCAATGGTACTATCATTCTCAGCATAAACTTTAGTGTCACCAGGATCCTTCACTGTGTAGATGTATTGATTAATTGAATAATTCTTTATCTTTGGGAGTACAAGACCTAGCCACCTAGCTCATTGTCAATGCAGATTGTGCATGTGAGCTTGGCATACTGTGAAGAAGGTTTGACACAACTCACTATTAACATTCTCTCTGATTAGGTAAGCAAATGAAAATATAATGGTGAAGGATACAACTTTTCCCCAAGCTTTCCAATGGATAAGTTGACACATTTACCAAATTCATGAGGAGTTTTGTGTATTTATAAAGTAACATTAGATACCATCTACATGTAGGTGTAAAGTGGATAAAGTAATGCCTGCTTTGAATAATGCTTTAGGATTTGAGGAGTAGTAATCGAAAAGAGGTTTGAAGAGGCTATGATCAAAATAGAAATACTGAGTGCTTCTTCAGCTAGCAAGCTGGCCAGCATGTTAGAGGGAACAAATGCTGTTTCAAAGCACAAGTTACAGCCCCCGGATTTGTTTTTCAGGTTGTAAGAACAGATCATCTTTAAAGGCATTTCCACTTCTAAATTGTAAAAGCACTTCATTTCAAATGTGTTCTCTTAGTTTAAAAACTAATTGCTTTGTTTGTTTGTTTAGGTTGAAAATAGAGAGGAGAAACAACTTTCAAATGTTTTTAGGAATGATGCATATTAAGTTAGGCAAACTGTTATTAAGCTTGTGTTATTCTATCTGAAATGCCTAAATAACAAGTATTTTAATAGCCTTTCGTAAATCCTTGGGATCTGTTTATCACAGGTTTTTAGCTATCTAATGATGACAAATAGCATATCCAACGGTTTTAAGGCAGTGTCTTTTTCAGTAGGTGTGTTCTGGAGGCATGAGAAGAGAGTTTATCTGCTGGCCTCTTTCATGCATGATTTAAGGATGCCATGTATATAAACATCCAAATATTGCTATATGTGCTTAAGAATGAGCAGCAGATGTAGATTCAGACTTTGGCTCGTACAAACTCAAGGCTAAAGTAAATATGAATCTAGGGTGATACTAGATGCTTAATCTCTAATTGAATGAGCTAGCTAAAACATAGACCAGAAAATTTACTCTGTTTCCACCCCAACTCTCTTTCCAGTGGTAATAAATATCTGTGATGGGTCCAAGTTTAGTCCTCTGGTATCCATAAAGTTTGTACTAACGAGGTCAGAATAATGTTGTGTTTCAGAGTGATTTAAAAGTTGCATTAATGAGAAAGAAGGGGGGAAAAAGAGTATCAGTATAATTCTACCCACACATTTTCCCGGTGGGGTATCTATGCTATCACCAGGGGGCAATGTTAAAAGTAGATTATATGTGCTTCTAATTGGTTTATTTTAAATGTGTAGTTAATTAATTCTCAGCCACTTTTCTTTTAATTTGGCTGCTATAAGCGCCTGACTGTCCTGTTAACTTACATAAAACATTTTGGGGGATTTTTTTTTTTTAAGATTTCATGAGAGAAAGGAAGATAAATCTAGGATGCACTTCCTATGGGACTTTATGACATTAAATAGTATGTTAAAAAGCTGTTTTCACTTGTTATCACCTTTTCAACCCTCAGTGCTTACGGAACTCCCTGAAAGATATGAAAGACGTCGGCATTTTACAAGTGAAGGTTTTAAAGGCAGCAGATCTCTTAGCGGCAGATTTCTCAGGTACAGGACACTCTCGTTTTCTAATTTATCTTTATTTCCTGCTTTGAAGCAATCTCCTAGCAAAGCAAAATGCTTAATAAGTAGAAGTATGAATATAACATTCATGCACCTTCAGATAGAGTCATAGAAAAAAGAGGCAGACTTGAGCAATTTCTTTCACATAATGCACCTTTTTTACACATTTCTTTCAAATGCTTTTATGCTGATTCAGCAATATTCAGATCTATTGAGCTTCAAAAATATTTGTGGATTATGAGTCACGACTTCTTTATTTGTTAAATTAAGTTGTTGGTCAAGCTTTTCTGTGTAACCTCAAATGACAGCGATTCGACTTCTTGCCTTTCGCTGCTCTCTGTCTGAATCGTTCACATGGTTCATAAATCTGAGCTTGAAGTCAGATCTGGCTGGCACCTCATTGTAACAATGACCAGAGTCTAGGCCCTGGGACCACTTTGCAGTTGACATTGTCTTATAGGAAGTTTCTGTTGGTGCTTCTGTAACTTGAACTTTTAGAAAGAGGCCAAAGCAGACATGCTTTGTGCTGAATTATGCTCTGCCGCACGTAGAGTAATCCAGACACGCCAGTGTCTGACAGCGGCTCCCCACTCATTGCCAAATTACCCCCTTGTGCTGACTAACAATTTAGCCGCCTACATGACAGATGCTATTTACCAAGTAAATTGATGAATACAAAGAGTATTCTACAGCATGGTTCTATCTATTGATTCAGGATTGCATGGTTTTTAAAAATATATATCTCGTATTTTTAAAATGTGGGCTACTGTTTTTCTTCCTTCCAGACAGGAACAATTTCACTATATTTGTACAGCCTTTAAATTTCTGAGACTGAGTTTGAGGAAGTTCAACCATTGGAAAAGAGAACTTTAATTTTCAGCACATTATATTACAGACATTTTAGGAAATATAAACTTAGTTGAAAAAAAAAATTCTCCTCACCCTGCTCAAAAATGAAACAATAGAAATGACTACTCTATAAGATGATCCTGACTAGTGAGAAGATCCAAAAATGGTTTTTGGGCCAAATAGAAGATATAATTTTTGATGTTTGTAGGTGAAGTACTCAGATGATTGCTCTTAATATTCACTAGTATTTTTGCAAATGTTTGTAATCTCATGTTAATTAAGACATTTTTCTTTTTACTTATATTTTATGAAAACAGTCAACATTTCACATGTGCCTTTGACATTAGTGGTTCTGTCATCCCTAAAGCACATTTAGAATTGCCTATGAGTTTCCCAGAGAAAATTATTTTTACTTCTGTCTAATTGTTTACATACAGCACTTTTTGAATGCACAATTGTTGTTCTCTCAGGAAATGTCTCCAGCCCCAAGAACTCATTTATGCCTCTAGCATTTAAAAAAATTCTTTCTGTAACTTGCATATATATATTTTTGAATCTCCAGAGACTAATTGTAATGCATGAAGAGTATTTTTTGAAGGCTTGTGTACAACAACATCCATATGTGGAAACCCTTTGTTTTTTTTTTTTTTTTTCCTTGAGATGGAGTCCTGCTCTGTCGCCCAGGCTGGAGTGCAATGGCGCCATTTCGGCTCACTGTAACCTCCGCCTACTGGTTTCAAGCAATTCTTCTGCCTCAGTAGCTTCTTATCCCAGTAGCTGAGATAACAGATACCTGCCACCACACCTGGCTAATGGAAACACTTTTGAAAAACTTAATTTATTTAACCTGTCTTATCAAGTAACCTCCATATAAAACCCCCAAAACTAGTTTATATAAAGATTGTATCAGGCCAGTGTATCATCTCCAAAGAGTATTTTAACTATTAAAATAAAGTGAATAGGAGAGGATACCTGAAGAAAGAGTCTTTGTAAAGACCCTTTCTACGGAAGAATAATTTTGGGAGAAATGTTTTCGTTTTGTTGTTTTACATTCCAGGTATTCAGTAGATAGTTTTGGGGTAGATGAAGGTAAGTACCAACAAATTCCAATAACAATAACTGTAGTTAGAAATGAAATAATGCTGTGTGGTTTGACTACATGCCCTGGTGTTTTACTATTTCTGTATGAGAAAATTATTGCTATTGTGAATTGAGGAAAAGTGATTTGTCATTGGCTAAACATGTGTTTAGACCGTAATGGTTTTTGTTTTAGAACTGAATTTCACAGTCTATGTTTATACATTGTCAGGCTCCTGTGTGAATCCCCCAGAGTGTTCCAACCAAGGCACTGCTTTAGGGCTACAAAGTGGACTTATTCCAGATAGTTGTAATTTAACTTTTCTGTGTGAAAAAATAAGTGGATTCAGATTACAGTGAGGTAGCAATGAATACCTCTAAGAGGTTAGCGATCGTGGCCTATAGTGGGGATCAGGAGTTATTGCTGTTATCATTATTGTTACTTTGAATAGTACATAAAAAATAAAACAGACCTCAGCAGTGTCATTGGATCAGGGTCAGAGAAACCACCCATTTTTGTCAGTGCCAGGAACATTTAAGAAATTAAGTAACTATTCGTAACCATTCCTACTCTATACCCTTCATTTTCCAGTCACCTTACTTTATAAATCAGCGTTCATTTATTGCAGTTGCTAGGGGAGTAAAGCATTCACCCACAAATTGAAAAAAATGCATTTACTCCAGATAACCAGGGACATTCTCTAAAGAATGATGGTCATTTTAGACACGGTGCAAAAGGGAACCTTTCGTTCTTTCAGCTTTTCTTTTATCATATGTTTTTATTTTGTGGTAATTGCATGTTTCTAAAAACAACATGAAGTAACCACAATAATTGATGCTTCAGTTTAGTTTCACCTAAAGTTCAGGAATCCTGATAAAGCAAAAGTCTATAGGGATTAGTCTTGGCAGTAGTCCATGCAGAGGTTATAGTTACTGTTCTGGGAGCAAAGGGACTGCATGTCCTGGAGGAGTGAATGAATGCATACGGTAAACTCTATGCTCAGTAGTTTCCTAATTTTAAAGCCATCCACCTCTTTTCGAATAACCATTAGAAAAAGAAAATATAGGTCATTCAAGCCACTGGGATCAAATTAGAAGGATATTTCTATTGATGTTATGATTATATAGGCATAACAAGAAATTCAACTTTGGAAAAATTGAATACTCATTACTATGTTAGTATTTTAGAACATTAGAATAAAATATATATACTAAGGTGAATTTACTTCTCATAAAGTTGTTTTATCTGTAAAGGAAAATAGTGTATACATTTTCAAATGTGTTAAAATATATGAATAAGCCTAAATCTGTGTATATTAGCAGTATTATGATATTTACAGTTGGCAAAGGCTTTAATTCTCTAATGTATAAAAAGGTATATTTATTGTTTTTAAATTGTGCCTTTTTAATAAATATGCTATTTTATTGTGATTGAAGCTATCTGTTAATAAATTTAAATATATATTTATCTTGGCATTTTTTAGCGTTTCTGACATTTGTGTATGAGGGAAGACTTTATTCAAAGAATCTTAAATAATCTATCTTCTTTGGAGCCTATCTCTAAAATTGGTAAAAGCTATTTTTTCTCAGGTCTATGCCAATGTTAGACATGGATAGCCATAAGCAGTTATTCTAGTAGAAAAGCCTGTCAAATATTTTTTAAAGAATTTGCTTCACAAATTCCTTGTGCCCAGCATAACCTAACATTTTTAAGTGATAGGTGATGCAGCCTGATGTCATTACTTTTGTGGTAAACTAGGCCACAGCCTTGATTCATGAAACAAATGATAAATTGTACTTGGAGGCTCAAGGTGAATAGCTGTGTGTAATGTTTGACGAGACCAACATACTTCACGAAGCTACTGCTAGTCTTAAAACGCAGGTATTTTAAGAAGAAAATAACTCACATTCGAATGATTAACTGAGAAAGAGAAACATTTTATTCTCTTGTTCATTTTATTCAATGCTGAGAAATGGACAGTATAACAGGTTTCATATCTACAGTAGAGGCCCAGACAGAAAGTCATGGTTTATGCTGCCCAGGGGCACATCTGATCATAAATTAATACTGTTGTAAGAAAATACAAACTTAATCTCATAAACTGTAAAAAGGTAATATAGTAAACAATGGGCTAATGGGAAAATTGTTAGAGAACTGAAATGTTTTTCAGTCCAGACTGTATCACCTTTCAGTATACATGACAACAGCAATCTTACCCATTGAGAGAGATCAGCCAATGAAGAGTAGGAAACTGTCTTGGTATGCTCAGCACATGTGGGCAGATTATTCAGGATAGCCTTACTATAATTGATAGGATGCTGCTGAGAAGCTGCCAGGATTGTAATGTGTTGGGGTTAATTCAGCACTAGGAATTGAAACATCATGGCCACCATTGGCATGATGCGTATGTCAAGTATTCCACACCAAATCAATGATTCTTCCGTAACATTCTTAAAATCAAAATGTAGTTCATACAGGTACCTTCCTGTTACTTAAGCTTTCTCTTTATTAGTTTTATTCTCTAAAATAATTCTTGTAAGAGACCTCCTTCCCCATAAAGGATGTTCCAAAGGCAAGAGGCCATTCTTCAGTCTCCCTCTGCTTCATACTCATGGCCCTTACCCTGTTCCTCCTAGGATGCCCCCTACCCACTCAGAATCCTGGCATAATAGGGGAACTAGAAACTTCAGGGAGTTTTCTTTAACTCACCATGCCAAGAGTAGCAACAAAGCAATCAGAGCAGCCCTCCACGCATAGCTCAGTGTGGGAGGATATGAAGTGACATAACAGCACAACAGAAAATGCAGTATAGGCTTCAATATCCTCTCTTTTTATGGCACAATCCCATTGTTTAATCTGTTCGCACATGGCTATAAAGAAATTCCTGTGACTGGATTATTTATAAAACAAGAGGTTTAATTGGCTCACAGTTCTGCAGGCCGTACAAGAAGCATGACGACTTCTGCTTCTTGGGAGTTCTCAGGGAGCTTTTACTCTTGACGGAAGGCAAAGCAGGAGCAGTGAAGCAGGAGTCTTACATGGCAGGGGCAGGACCAGTGGGGTAGGGGATGCTACACACTTTTCAATAACCAGATCTCATGAGAACTCTATCGGGAGACAGCACCAAGAGAATAGTGCTAAACCATTCATGCAGGATTCACCCCCATAATCTAATCACTTCCTGCTGGGCCCCACCTCCACCACTGGGGATAACACCTGGATCTGAGATTTGGGTAGGGACTTAGATCCAAACCGTATCACTCATCTTCATTTTTCATGTTTCCATTATTCTAATAATCTATATGTTATGATGAGAAGCTAGGGAATTATCAGGAGACAATGGAGGGACAAAACTGGAAATATCATCTTGACTCACAATTTGGAGTTGCTTGCCTTCCAGAATTCTCCTGGGGATTTTTATTTCACCCTTGAGACTTTTTGGCACTCTTTGCCATTAAAACAAAAACACAAAACCAGCCATCAATCATGAAAAGTTTCCAAATATATCTGGATCCTCTTGGTATCTTGGTAATAAAGGTGTCAGTCGGACCCTTTTCTCTTTCCACTGTTAATAAATGAAATAACTCCCAAATTAGCATAATCTCAAAATATCTATCAGAGGAGAAATAAACATATGTTTCCAGACAAGAAATCCAGGTTATTATAAAGTATCCTTATTTGATAGATAGGAATGTTAGGGACCATAACAATTGCCTGATCCAGGAGAATAAAGATACATTTAATTCCAGAACCCCTGTTTCTTTCCAGGGAACCCAATATAGCTTCCTCTACCACTTTTTAAATATTTCTCAACTTCAGGAAAGTCAGCTTGGAGGCAGTTCTGGTAACTGACAATGGATATTCATCGAGCACCACACTTCGTCAACAGACACACCCTTAGGGAGCTTGTGATCCCTAAGAGAAGGCTCAGTCTTCACTCTGCCTTCGCTCCTGTACTGCAGGACATCAGGTGTAGAAGGTAGTGTGTACCTTTGAAATAGATGGAGACCTTCTTCAAAATCGGGGGTTGCATTTCCAGTTCACTGGTTCCTTGGCTGTGCCATTAGGAGGAGCTCTTGGTCTGTCCCCCACACAGATCTGAGCTGTAACTGTGCTAAAATATTCCATTCCTTGGGTAAGTGCATGAGCCTTTTCCGTGGGCCCTGGATTCGGCCTTAACTAAATCAGTGTCCAGTTCAATGATGTATTCATTGAAGATAAAAATTAGTGCCCATGTTTTTGCCTTTTGTTTGTGTGGTAGCTGCCTCTCATTGTAATCCCTGTGTATAATGACATAGAAGCCATGCAGAAGCAGAGACCCGTGTGTTAATCTCAGTTCTCCCACATACTGGCCTCAGGCTCCCCCTAAGCCTCTATGTCCTCATGGGTATTTGAAGGGTTAAATCAAATCCTAAATGAACATGTCTGATACATATTTTGTGCTTAGTAATTGTTTTTCCCATTCTTTATTAAATGATTTTATTAGAGTATATTTGATACATGAAGAATTGTATAGGTTGTTTTGTTCACTTATTGTTTATAATTTCCCTAATTTTTGATCCTGTTAGACGTATAAGCTGATAACTACTTTTATCTCTTCAGCCACTTTTAGAAATCCAGTTACTACTCTAAGATGTTTCTTTTTGTCTCTATTTCTATTGAGTGCTTAAAAAGAAGACAAAAAATATGCTTCATGGTAGAGGAATTCTCATACTGAACTACTTTAGTGCTTGAATTTTACATTTTGATAATCTGGATGATAGTTTTATTAATATAAAATAGCTTGGTGTGTTCATCTTTGTGTTGTTGTTGTTAAACTGTTGACCAAAATAGGGCACTTGCACCCCACATTATAGAGTAAAAATATTTCTGTCGTGTACTATAATACTGACTTTTGAGTTGTTTCTGTAAATTATAATAGTGACTACAAGATTTTTTATATTGCTGTTTTTGTTTTGAAACATAAGACTGCTTGTGTCAGAAGAGGAATAGTCTCACAGTTATTGTTCACTGAGTTTTAAACCACATGCCCATATTATGCTTTCATTTAATTGTCTGTCTCTTGAAGCTGTATCCATAGCAATACCTCATCTCTTAAAGATGCCCTGTTTTCAAAGCGATGACTGTAATTGCAATTTCTAGAAAGCTCAGTAGTCGTGATTGAATGATTTTAATTTTCATGAGATCCTCATGGATAGCTAAGCCCAAATCAAGACCAACTTTTGAAAAACACATTAAAAACTACATAAATCTGTCTCTGGCAGGCCGTCTGCTTCAACGACCTGCCAAAGAAATGGACTGTAGTCAATGCAAAGTTCGGGAATATATGGATGACTTAGTGGTTTATAACTTAATGGCACCATGAGGGTGAACGAATTCAGCTCATTTGTGACATTCCATGAATTAACAGGAATTGCTTCTATAGTAATGGGTGGGTTCTTAGTAACATTTACATTTATTTAGCAAATATGCCTTTTCTATTCTGTGTGATACCTTATGATTTTTCCTGGTGACATGGTAGAAAAGAGGAATTGGTCCCTGACCTCATATGAAGTGACTGATTTAACCAGTGGCTGTCTAATTTCAATTATACTGCTAAGGTCAAGAACATGGTGTTAATTCTTATGGAAGGGATGCCTGACTGGAGATTCTGCAGGAAGTGATGTTCTAGCAGAGATGTCAAATAGAGACATGAGAAACAGTTGGCACTGCAGAGATGAAGGAAAGGCACTTGAAAATGAGAAAACAGCAATGTTCCAGGGCCTGCCCAGCTTTTTCAGAGGTCTGGAAGAAAGCAAGCAGGACTAGAAGACAGAAAGCAAAAGGGACCTCTCAGGGGAGAGGATGTTCATGTCTTAGGTGGTACTGGATAACCTAGGAACTTTGGGGCCAGGTGAACAAATTTGGAAAAGTATTAAGGGAATGATATGATCTGATATAAACTTACAAAGGTTTATTCTGGCAGCTGTGAGGAGCAAAGGTTTTGAGGGGAGAATGAAAATGGGAAGATGTTAGACAAGATCAGTGAATGATGATATTGTTGGGGGGCTTGAGAAGTGGCGGGAAAGTGGAGTTAGAAGAAGAAAACATTTAGGGCCAAGCAGTGACTCGCACCCGTAATTTCAACACTTTAAGAGGACAAGGAGGGAGGATTGCTTGAGCCCAGGGGTTCCAGACCAGACTGGTCAACATGATGAAACCTGGTATCTACCAAAAAAAGAAAAAAAAAATTAAATTAACCAACAGTGGTGGCATGTCTTTGTAGTCCTAGCTAGTCGTAGAAGCTGAGGTAGGAGGATTGCTTGATCCCAGGAATTCGAAGTTACAGTACCAAGAGCTATGATTGATACATATATATCTCATATATATGAGATACATATATATCATATATATGAGACATATGAGACTTACATATATATCATATATACGAGATACATATGTATCTCATTTTTTATTAGAAAGATATATATATATGAGATATATATCTTCCTAATAAATTTAATGCTTTGACCTGTCCCATCTCCACAAGAAGGACTTATCCATTTCTGCTTACCAAACACTCCCCTTGTAAACCTCGATTAAGAATCACCCCCACTAAGAAATCTTTCTGAACTTTTCTGAACCGAATTACATTTCTCTGAACTTTCATATTCTCATCTGCATTTCACTGCTGCCCTCTGTCCCTAGGCCATGACACTCTTCTTGGGGGATGGTAAGAGCATTCATATATTGGGTGTGCCTGCATCAGGACCCTTAAGTGAATGCACATCTTGACTGTGGAGTGGAAATTTACAAATGTGGGATATAAGAGAAGTAAGGGCAATACACAATTGGAGATCTGAAATGGAAACAACTCAGTCTGCTGTGGGATGAGAGTGAGGAAAGTTTTCTTGGAAAAGGCAGCATTTTCAGAATAGCAGAGACCGTTATGAGAGTCCCTTGCAGGTAATAGCTTAGGTGATCATTGTATGTCAGGGTCAGTTTAGTGCTAGGAACATTTAGCACTAAACTGACATTAACATTAAGTTATATGCTTAATAAATGGTTATCAAATGGGCTGGGCATGGTGGCTAATGCCTGTAATTCTAGCACTTTGGGAGGCTGAGGCGGGTGGATCACCTGAGGTCAGGAGTTTGAGACCAGCCTGGCCAACATGGTGAAACCCTGTCTCCACTAAAAAGACAAAAATTAGCTGGGCGTGGTGGCGCATGCCTATAATCCCAGCTACCCAGGAGGCTGAGGAGGGAGAACTGCTGGAACCTAGGAGGCAGAGACTGCAGTGAACCAAATCACACCACTTCACTCTAGCCTAGGCAACAGAGCGAGACTCCATTAAAAAAAAAAAAAAAGGAAAGAAAAAGGTTATCAAATGAATGATATGACTATTGCAACACATTTATTATTTGTCATTCAACTTCTGTAATTGATACAAAGGTAAAGCTGTTTAAGTGAACCTTCCTTACTTGCCATTCAAGAAATACAAATAAATTTTAAAGCAATGTTGGAAAATAGCAAAGGCTATTGAGTGCAAAGTGCTAAACCTCAATTTGAAACTGAATTGTCGGTGGCATAAATGTGTCAAGGTGATGTGGCATCTGGACACAGAGGAGGTCTTCTAGATGTTTTTCCTGTGAAATGCGTGATACAAAGAGGAAAAGTACAGCCTCAAATGCATGTATGTCACTCTGCCTTGTCCTTTTCTCTCAGTACCATTGGTGAGCATTTGGACATTTCCTTTATCATGAAAGATACTTGTTATCTCAAGTAAGAATATTTGTTATTTAAATTTTACTCAAAGTCCCCATGCATCTGAAACTTTTTAAGAGAAATCAATCCTTAAAGTGTGCGTAAATTACTCTGTAAACATTTTAATGTCTTTGTTTCTTCTTGCATCTCTCTGTGTATTCTGTAATATTAATAAATGCAGCATTTTAATGAGCTTTGACTGAATTATCTTCAGAGAGTTGGTACAACGTGTCCCTTGGAGACACATAACTGAAGTTCCTGGTTTCTGAAGGAAAGTCTGTTCCTCATTAGCTGGGACAGCTAAGAGCGTGCTTGCTTGAGAGAGCGGGAGCCACAGAACGAGCCCACCTGTGCCTCAACAGGACCAGGCAGCCTCTCTGCCCTGCTGTGGAGTAACCCCAGGGTTTTCATTAAAAGTGTCAGACGGTTTCCCTGGAGCAACTGCTGATGGCGTGTCATGCTGGTGTCTCCAGAGGAGCAGCGCTGACACCTACTAATAGTCTGACAAACGGTTAAGTAGCTGTTTCAGCCTGGGTTGAGAAATCAAGCATGGTATACCTGAGCATTAAGCCAAAAGTACGTGGTGTCTTCTTGTTCACAATTGCTGAAGGGGAAATGGTGTTGTTCTATATTGGTAGGCTTTTTGCCAGCTAACTCCAGCCTCTTCCCCTGCAAACCACATGGCCAGAGTAAACTGTCTTTCAATAAACAAGACTTTTTGTGGGTGCAGATGAATTTTTATGTTAGTTTGATTTTGACTCCCCAGCATCTGAAACCCCTTCCGTGTTTGAATCATTTCCCATTGTCTATGTTGAAGAAGAGGTCAAAGCCCACTTTCATTCACAGAGGCTACAAATGCACTATTCCCTTTGTGATTCTGGCCTTTCAGGTCTGGCTACTTGGCTATGAAAGACAGGCTCCAGAGGCCCTTGCATTGGCCTTAAGTGAGGCAAAGAAGCAGGAGTAGAGAATTCATATTGGAAGTGAATTGTGGTGGCAGTATTCTGGGGAAGCAGAGGCCACCACAGACTTTTCCTGGGTGTGAGATATGGGCTGAGTTTCTTGTGCTGAAGTATTCTTTGGTTTATAGTGATATTTTTTAGCCTGATTCTCCAAACTTTGTAGGAATTCTGAATGCTTTTTGATATTATTTTATAAATTTCTTTTCTGCTACATGTAGACAGGGACCATTTCCATTGTTTACAGTCGAAAACCCTCACTCATTCCTTTATGTCTGGCTTGATCATTGTCTGCTAGTAACTGAAATAGTAGCATTGACTTAAAAGCTTTGGCCAGGGATCTAAGTGTCCAGGCCACTAGACAGTTGAGCGGAATCTCCTGTTTAATACAAATCATCACCCATGTGTCTGCTCTTCTCCTCCTCCCTTTTTAAGCAATAATCTTCATGCAGGCTCCTGCACGTATCAGTATCTCTATTGATGTGCTGTACCTCAGAGCGCCTGGTTATTAAGCGAATTAGATGGAGGTTCAGTGACCTGAATGGTAGGCCAGCAGGTCAAGAGGCCTGAGCACTCTCTGGCTTAGGCCCTGGTCTGGGACTCCTTGGCCATTTGTTGGAACAGCATCTGTCCTTGTGCCCCCAATTAATTTAGCAAGCGCTGCTTTGTAAAGTGCCAGTGTGCTGCAGAGGCCGGCAATGCATTAATGTCCTATGAACATTATGGAGCCATTCATTCTTTCTCTGACAGTTCCAATTCCACATCCTTCCGCCAAACACAACAAAAGGGAAGTGAGTTTTTTGCTTCGTAACACTGTAGGTCTAACTTTGGATTTGGAAATTTCTTACCTTTTTTGGTGTGCAAATATGGGAGATAGAGTGGAAAGAGAAGAGGTGAGAAGTGAAAGATGAGCTTAGTTTTTTTGTTAAGTTAAAAACTCTGACCTTTATTGAGTTATGCTTTTTTGTTTGTTTGTTTTATGACACCAAAAATGTAACTCATGTCTTCTCATAATGTACTGAGTATACAGGATCATGAGTGTTTGTGGCCATTTGCTTAGGAGCAGAGCTTAACTCCTGAAGAACCAGTTTTACACTTTTTCTCACTTCCTCTTATAGCCATGTAGAAGCCTGTAAGTTATAGGTTTCTGGTTATAGAATTGTAATTATACAGATTGACTTAGAATTTAGGAAGGAAACAGAAATGAACTTCATTTTAACAACAAAGAAATGGGCTCTCATGCCAAACGGATTCCCACTCCTGTTAAATGTGTGTGGCCACTGGCTTTCAAGGCCTGATCTTTGTCTGTTTTCACGTTGCTGATAAAGGTATACCTGAGGCTGGGTAATTTATAAAGAAAAAGTGGTTTAATGGACTCACAGTTCCACATGGCTGGGGAGGCCTCACAATCATGGCAGAAGGCGAAATCATGTCTTACATGGCAGCGGGCAAAAGGGAATGAGAACCAAGTGAAAGAAGAACCACTTCTAAAACCATCAGATCTCGTGAGACTTACTACCACGAGAACAGTATGGGGGAAACCGCCCCCATGATTCAATTACCTCCCACCAGGTCCCTCCCACAGCACATGGGAATTATGGGAGCTACAATTCAAGATGAGATTCGTGTGGGGACACAACCAGATCATATCACGTGGTGTGTTTGTTCTAACCCGTTAAGTATGCTAAAGGTACAACACTTGTAGCCTCTGCCTGTCTCCTGGATTCCCACACAGGGCCTCCATGACTCGTTGGAAAAGGAGTCTTTTGTTTCCTCTTTCAGCAAGCACAACTTTATCTGACTCTTGTTCACATTGCCCTGGTCCCTTCTGAGATTCAGTTGTCTTTGACCAATGTGTATGTTACCTTTCCAGGGAAGAGTGACCCATTTTGCTTGTTGGAGTTAGGCAATGACCGACTTCAGACGCATACCGTCTACAAAAACCTCAACCCTGAATGGAACAAAGTTTTTACATTGTAAGTGCTTTAACCTCTGAAATTATTTCTGCTATGCTTGGAAGGTAGTCTGGGGCTCTTGAGTGGAATTTTCTGTCTGTTTTTATGGGCAAAGAGTAAATTTTATTGTTTTTTCTTTTGAAAACATTTTATCCTTTCATTTTATAGTGTGTGGTGTTAATAATAGAAGAGACCGTTTGGAACTGCAAGGGACTGTTATAGGAGGCATTTCTAAAGTAGATCTTTTAGTGACTAAATTAATCTATGAGTAAATGGAAGCTTCCATATTTCTAGATTAATTCATTCTTGGGTTAAGGAAATGGAGACCTGCCTTAAATTCAAGGATCTTATGTGTTCTAAAATCATGTTAATGCCAGAGCCTTGTATTCTGCCAAAATCTTTAGGAAAATGCAGATTTTCTGTGACTCCTTAGAGACTCCCAAAGGTTCCTTATATTCCAGTTTATATGAGTGACCCATCCCACAGTGATTCTCTGCCCGCACTATCAAACCCAGGCATTTAGGAGGCTGGATATATTTAAGATCTTAGTTTGCTTTAGATTTCAAGGCACCTGAACATTGAGGGGAGGCCCCTGTTGAATTTGGGTGAAATGGTGATATACTGCCCCCACGAAGCTAAATCATTGCTCTGTCCTGTGCTTATAAGTGAAAAAATAAAGTTCATTTTGAGAAGAATTAATGCTATTAGTAGAAAGTTCCCAAGGCTCTATGAAAAGTGGATTAACTCTGCTACACCTTTGCCAATGGCCCGGTGTAAGAGTCTCTTATTTCCCTAACTCATTGCCAATCACCATGGCTCCATTTTTCATTATCCCTGGTATCTGGCTTCTGGTAAATTTAAAAAAAAAAAGTTTTAAAATATTTGTAGTATTTTGTGTTTCAACAACAGAGGCTTTCTATGCATTTCAGCAAATAGTGATTTTTCATCACCATTTTATTTTAAAGGTAATTCTTAATTTTAAAAAATGTTAACTAATTTCATTTGGAAGCTTTTTAAAAATCACTTTGGTTGGACACTGCTAATGCTTTCTCCCTATCCTTTCTTTAGTTTCTTTGAAAGTCCTACCCTTGAGTACAGGTATACTGTTTGAAAAAATGTCATAGTAAAAAAGTTGACTTCTTTTTTTCATATGGATGTCTGAATCTTCTATGATGGAAGGTTTGGGAATACAGTCAGTTTGATTTAATTTTTGGAATTTAATTAAATGGTAGTTTCATACTCTAAGGACATACAGACTTAATTAGTGAAACAGTGTTTCTCCAGATCTTCATGGAACAGACTTCACTTATGTGTTTTTGTGTATAATACATGATACATGGTATTTTTGTTACAGTCCCATTAAAGATATCCATGATGTTTTGGAAGTGACAGTGTTTGATGAAGATGGAGATAAACCCCCAGATTTTCTTGGAAAAGTTGCCATTCCCTTGCTGTCCGTAAGTTTCCTTTATTAATAAACAATTTGTGAGTCATTTTATAGTTGATGAGTTTCTATGGTCTAGAGTTGCTTCATCTTTGTCAACCTGGGGGAAAAAGTCCTCCTAACTATAGCAGGAAACGACTGTTTTATTCCACATTCTTATCTGATATTTTCAGTAGTTTCAGATATACAGGGATATAATTTTTTTCTGTTTCAGTCCAATATTGATTTAACCAACCAAAACATTTTGACTAGTTTTTCAATTCATTTTCATTCTTTCCATCTTAAGGTAGGAATTTGTCTTTGGTTACAAGAAATATAGATCAGTGACTGAATTTCTATTTATTAATGAGAAACACACATGTATTTCTTTATACCTTCTGACTGTACATTTCTTCAAAGATTAATTGTTGGTAACTGCACATTTGTTCTCAGTTCTTCTAAAGACCATTTTCCCCAAAGTTCTATTTGTCTTTTTAGTAGTCATGTTTGCTTTCAGTTTCAAAATTAAAAAATGCTTTGTGGAAGAAAGCAGAGAGCCTTTCTTGGAGAAGGAAAAGTGTTTTGGCAGTCCAACTAAAAGATAATGCACCAGGGTCAGTGAAGGAAAAAATACAAAATTCAGAAGAGAAAGCACCAAAGAATGCCTTTACATGGGGTGGGGGGGTGCGGTGGGGAACGGGAGAGTGAATTCATCTCTTAATTAGACAGCAACATGTGTACCAAATGTACTCTTTGAGAAGCAAGAATTTCAGTTTTTCATCCAACCATTAACACAATTTGTTTTAGGCTTATTATGACTTTATCAGCCAATGAGACTCTATTCTTCCCAAAGACTTATTTTTCCCAAGCTATCTGTGGATTTTTGTGGATGGAGCACTCTGTAATTTAACCATGAGATTAGCCTAACTTGCATGATGTTTGCAGAGGGAGGAATGCTGTACTTCTTAATATCTTTTCTTCTGTGTTTGTGGGCTTGGTTAATTTCTCTCCGAGTTCTCATATCCCTGATGTTACTCAGAGAGCCTGTCTGGAGCATCTGCTCCCTGGTACGGCTGGCTCCTGCCACATGCTCTGAGCCATCGGCACCAGTCGAGCAGCTCTCAGAGAAGAGATGGCAATTTGGGATTTCCCCTGCTTTTTTATTACAACTTTGTCAGTTATTCCCGTGAGAATACATGTAACCAGAATGTGGGGGACACTTTAGAGAGGTCTGGGGGACTAGAAGCAAAGACTCTCCTTGACAGTTTTCTCATCTCACTTTTTTTATTACTTGCTTGGTGAACATGACCTTTTTTTTTTTTTTTTTTTTTTTTTTTTTTTTTTTAAACTGCCCTCTGTTTTGTACATAAAAGTTTTGTGTGTTTGGTCTTTCTATAGTACCAACAATTGACTTAGCTTGCCTGCCTGCCTTCCTTTCCCCAAACCCTTCCCCGTTTCTGTCTTTCTCCTCTTCCCCCCTTGTAGCCAACCTAAAGAAAGTCAAGGTGTGTGGTGGCTTGCATTTAAAGTAGGCTTTCACAAAACATTCTACCTTGTATTTTGAAGGATCTGGTTTGTAAAAAGCATTAGCTTAGGTTAGTGGTTCTTCCTTTTTCTCTCCTTCCTCTCCTCCCTTCCTCCTTCCTCCTTCCTCTGTCCTCCTTTCCTTCCTCCTTCTCTCTCCTTCCGTCTCTCCTTCCTTCCCCAGAAGATCTAAGAAATTACCTCCAGCTTAATCAGAGTTTCTCAATCTTGGCACTACTGATACTTTGAGCCAGGACACTCTTTGTTATATGGAGCTGCCCTGTGCATTGTAGTGTGTCCAGCCGTCTCCCTGACCTCCACACACTAGATAACAGTAACGCCTGCCCACATTCCTGCTGTGACAGCCAAATATGTATGTAGATGTTGCCAGATATTCTGAGGGTGTAGAGATCACTTCCAGTCAAGAACCGCTGACCTAAACTAATGCATTTTTCAAAACATATCTTTCAAAGTACAAGGTAGAATGTCTCATGAACGACCTGGCTTAAATGCAAGGAGTCCTCCATTGGGACTTTTTTCAGATTGGTCATAAGCTGCCTTATGATCTGTTGTTCATTCATTTGTTCCACAGATGTTCATCAAGTGTCCACTTTGTGCCAGGCAGTGCTTTAGGTGATAGAGCTCTACTAATAACCAGAGGGAGGCTCCCTTCTCACTTGGAGCTTTTATTAAAATAGCAGGAAACAATGCATAAACAAAACAAAAGCAATATACAGAATGTTAGATGGTGAAAAGTAAAGAGGGAGAGGATTGCCGAGAATATGTGTGGGGAAGGGCACTTTTTTCCAGCTGCTAGCCAGGGAGGGCCTCATGAAAAAGGGGGCATTTGAGTGAGAACTTAAGGAGGTAAGGGAGAGAGCCTTGTGGATATCTGAGAAATCCCTCCCAGGCAGGAAATTCTCAAGTTCAAGGGCTGTGAGGCAGGACCTTGACTGTCAAATTCCAGCAATGGCCGGGCAGCCAGTATAGATTGATCAAGTGTGCCTGGTGGCGAACAGAAAAGGACACAGGGGTAGGGTGGAGCTGGAGAGGACCCTGGCGGATGTGAAAGTGAAAAAGATTGAAGTACTTTGACTTTTTCATAGTGAGGGATGGAAAGCCACAAAGCGTTTCAGGCCAGGAAGTGCTTGATTTGTTCCACATGATGTGTTTGTTTCTAATATAAAAGTGCTGTGTACTTCCAGGAATAACCCCTGATCTGCAAGGTCTCCACCTTGTAAAGCAGCACAGCCTGGTCCACTCCTCTCAAGGACTTCGGGGGTCCCTGGCATGGTACACTCAATAAGGTGCTTCGGTTGCTGCTGTTCACTCTGTTTCCATCCAGATTCATCTCCAATTCCTGACTGATAATTTGGGGAAGTGATCACATCTTCTAGTGCATCTATGTGGGCTCTTCCTGAAATTCAGTGATCCACCTGCTACATTCCCTCTCCAAATGAATTGATTCTCTGTCTAATATTAGTTATAAATATGATCTTAAAATTGCCGTAACCCTCAATTTAACTGGCAAAGTATAAGGTGTAAATTGTTTCATGAATCATTCTATTTTCAAATAATTCTAACTTGTGATTTAGAGGATGTGTTTTAACCTACTTATTTAGATCTAGGTTTTTTTTTTTTCTTTAATCTCTCTTGAGTGATGCTTACAATAGAATAGTGAACTAGCAAGTTCTGTGCCATGCACTTAGCATGTGCTGAATCATCAATTCTCTAAGGACTGGATGAGGCAGGCTTTATACTATGCCCATTTACAAATACGGGTACTGAAGCACCGAAAGGATCCTGTAGCTAGTAAGTAATGGAGACAGGATTTGAATTTAGGTGGTATCATACTAAAGCCTGAGCTCCTAAGAGTTTGTTATATTGCCACAGTGAGTAACTATTAAGTATATATCATCCCCAAAGCAAGAATCAAGAGGCCATTTTGTGTAACCACTGTGCTATGTGCCGTCAGGGTCAGGGTTGGTGGGTGGCAGGTGGGACGCAGACTTGAAGAGTTGCATATACTGCAGGAAGGCATCTGTGCAATAAACACATAAGACCCAAATAAACATATAAGTCCCACGGGAATGAGAAAGGGCAGTGGGAAGTAGGAGGGATGGGTTTAAGTTCAGGAAGACTTAGGAAGCAGGGAGTTTGAGCTGGATCAGGGATGAGTGGCATGTTGATAGTGTATGGTGGGTGAAGAATAAAGGTCATTCCAAACAGAGGGTCCAGGGAGAGAATGAGGGAAGCAGAGGTTTACGGGAAAGGCCATGTCTGGGAACGAGGAGGGACCCAGCTTCCAGGAGCTTAGGGTGGGCATGGAGGGGAAGTGGGACACACTGAGGGCAGTCCAGGAAAGGTTGAGGGAGGTTTCAGTTACTGTTTTAGCAAGGAGTCACTGAAGAGTTTTGACCTGGAGTTAGAGATATTGGAGCAGTTGACTAGGAAGAAAGTTTTGGCTCTCGTATGAAGCAAATTAGTGAGAGAGAAAACTCTTCCCAGAAGACTTAGTTGAAACTCTCAGAATTAAGTGTCAAAGAAGACCCTTAGATTTCATATTGTGTGCTTCTTAGGAGAAGGACTTGTTTCTCTGTTTTGCTTTGTTTTGTTTTGTTTTTTAACATGAGAGAGAATCATAAAAATTGATTTGTTGGTGTTTCACTCTGATCTTTATAGGCTATGGAGCCATAATCAATAATACCTTATTTTAGGTTTAAAAACAGAAATTGTGTTTCTTGAAGAGGAATGTGAATAAATTTTTTGAGAATTCATTTTCTGTAATCAGGTCATAAACCATAATGTGATTTATACTTTTAGAGAAAATACAAACTGTATTTTTAAATGTCTAAGTATAAAGTATAGGATATACTTCAATTTTTAATCTCACTCAAAATGGTAATGTGCTAAGTGCATTTAAGCCTGGTAAATAAAGAGCCTGTTCTAAATTCATTATATCTTTTTAATCAGGGTGAATATGCTAACTGACTACTGGCTCATTTAAAATCCATATAAATATATTCATTATTGATGGTGAATTGTTCAAGGCTTATATATGTATAGATATATGCTTAGATGTTTATCATAATTGAAAGAATACAGGCCAATGGGCTATCCTTCCATATATTTCATTTGTCTTCAATCTTTCTCAGAAAAAATAGTTATTTATATAGATATATAATATGTTTTAATAAAATATTCATGGGCAAAACAGTAGAAAATTGAGATTGGAATGTGTTATAATCTGAAGACTTCTAATATTTACTCATTTTCACATTGCTTCTCTAATCTTCTAAACAGTAACATAGTAAGTGTGCATTAGAGAACACTAAGCACACCTTAGAATCTAAAAACATGTCAGGCGGTAGACACTATCTTCTGATAATTCACTGATTCAAAAGACTTATTTAATATTTTTATCCTCAATTAAGTGATCTTAATTCAGTCCTGAAAATCAGGCTGGATTCTTCGATTCTTCTCCTCTAGGCCATTCGTTTTTATTGAATCACACATTTACCCTCTCAAAATTACCCAATGGACCCATTTTAGGAGACTGAAAATCAGCTTTCATGGCAATCTGTAAAATGGGAAAAGCATGCATATATTGGTATTTCCTAATAATAAATAAGAAGTCATCTGCAGCTTGATGAATACCTGCAATTTTGTTGTTGTTGTTGTTGTTGTTGTTGTTGTTTTGAGATGGAGTCTTTCTCTGTTACCCGGGATGGAGTACAGTGGCTCCATCTTGGCTCGCTGCAGCCTCCGCCTCCCAGGCTCAAGCAATTCTCCTGCCTCAGCCTCCTGAGTAGCTGGGATTACAGGTGCCCACCACCACGCCCGGCTAATTTTTGTATTTTTAGTAGAGACAGGGTTTCACCATGTTGGCCAGGCTGGTCTCAAACTACTGACCTCAGGTGTTCTGCCCACCTCAGCCTCCCAAAGTGCTGAGATTACAGGCGTGAGCCACCATGCCTGGCTGAAGACCTGTGTTTTGAATCAAATGTGAGTCCTTTTGTGTGAGCCAGGCCAATGTCACAAATGACTGTATAATCAGAAGCATGGGTCTTTATGCTGCCCTTCTAAATTCCCAGCGTTCTCTGTGAATCCATGCCCACCTGATAGCTGGCTGCACCAATAACAGCTTCACTTAATTAGTTTTATGGGACAAATTTTCTATAATGGCTTGTACCAAATAAATGCCACGTATATCTCCATTTGCATTTTCAATTAACTCGATTGCCCAAGTTTCACCTGTGATGGGTTTGTGCATTGAAATGGACTTGAACAATCCTAGGTTATTTTAGGTTAATATAGAAATGTTTGGCCATTAAAGTAAATAATATTGATTTATAATTAAGCTTTAAAAAAAAGTAAAAGTAATCTGTTGCCAAGATTTGGTTTTCCAGGGCACAGATTTGGTCGGGAAATTCCATGTGAGTCAAGTTGGTGCCATAGGGTAGAGGGGCAGTGTACATGGGTGAAAAGGAGAGAGGGATGTATCACCTGGGAAATCATTTGATAAAGACAAAACTTGAGTCCCAATACGGGACGAAAATGGTCACGTTGAACGGAAACTTTCAACTCTTCTCATTGTCTACTCCTGGTCCAATGTGTCCATTGAAATAAATAAATGAAGACAAAATAACGCAAATTTCCTATTGGTCCTAGAAACTAGGCAAGAATACGTTTAACATGCTGGATAGATCCTGAGCCCCATGCAGTAGACAGTATAGGTATTTGATTAGAACAGACAGGCTAAGAGAGAAAGAATGACTGTAGGAGTCTCCTGATGGCAAGTAGAAAGCTGGGTGAATCACACATGGTGGTAGATGTTAAATCAGTTCAACTTTTCTATTAAGTGGGAAAACCTCTTACATGGATTCAAAAAGTAAAATCGAACTGCTGCTTCTTTGAGACACCTAAAACACAGTAATACACAAATGGATGAACGAAAGTATCCTACACAAATGTAAGTAAAAGGTAGGCCAAAAACTTGATACAGGTTTTAGGGGTAAAAAAAAAAAAAAGATTGAATTAACAATAAAGTTATAAGACTGGGCGCCGTGGCTCACACCTATAATCCCAACACTTTGAGAGGCCAAGGTGGGCGGATCACGAGGTTAGGAGATCAAGATCATCCTGGCTAACATGGTGAAACGCCATCTTCACTAAAAAAAATACAAAAAACTAGCCGGCCGCGGTGGCGGGCGCCTGTAGTCCCATCTACTCGGGAGGCTGAGGCAGGAGAATGGCGTGAACCCGGGCGGCGGAGCTTGCAGTGAGCTGAGATCCGGCCACTGCACTCCAGCCTGGGTGGCAGAGCGAGACTCCATCTCAAAATAAATAAATAAATAAATAAAAGGTTATTGTAAATATGAACCTTTAAGTGGATAACTTTTCATAGAAATAGATATGCATATTAAACAGGGAAAAATAATAAAACTAGAATTGTCAAACAATATATATTATGTATTCAGCATTTAAAAAAATCAGAAACAGGCTGGGCGCAGTGGCTCACACCTGTAATCCCAGCATTTTGGGAGGCTGAGCCAGGTGAATCACAAGGTCAGGAGTTCGAGACCAGTCTGACCAACATGGTGAAACCCCGTTTTCTACTAAAAATACAAAAATTAGCCAGGCATGGTGGCATGCGCCTGTAATCCCAGCTACTCAGGAGGCTGGGGCAGGAGAATCGCTTGAAGCTGGGAGGCAGAGGTTGCAGTGAGCCAAGATCACGCCACTGCACTCCAGCCTGGTGACAGAGTGAGACTTCACCTCAAAAAAAAAAAAAAAAAAAAAAGGAAAAAAAAAAACGAAACAAAGATTAGAAACAAAAAAGGCTGAGAATGGATGCCTCTTGAAGGCCCTAATTTGGGAAGATCCAGGAACTGTTAGCAGTGAAGATCCTGCACATTCCTCTGCAAACACTGCATTTCTCAGCAGGAGATTCTGGAGTCTCTCTCTCTCTCTCTCTCTCTCACTTTTTTTTAAAAACTAATTCGCAGATGATTTCTAAGCATACTAAGGTGGTGGTTCTCAAATTTTGGAGAAGATAAGCAATAAGCTTGATCTAATAGATGTGTATGTGTACATACACATAAAAAATAGAAAATATTCTGTTTCAGTACCCATTTAACATACTCAAACACTGATCATGTTCTGGGTCTAAAATACTTCAGTAAATTCACAAAAAGCAGAAATTATACTTGTTTACAGTATTATAAAAATAGAAATTGGTAATAGAAATATCAAGCTATTTGCCGGCAGAAAAAAAAAAAATCCCAAATAGCTAAGGTAGATACCAAAACTGCAATTATAAACTACTTAGAAATGGACAATTAAATATTATACATAAAAACTATGGATAAAGGCCAAAAGTGTTATTCAGAGGAAATTCTTACCTTGAATGGTTTTAGCATTAAACAAGAAATGTTGAAAATCAAACATCTGAACAACAACAATAACAAAAAACTCAAGTTAATAGAAGAAAGAAAACTTGAATTGAGATAAAGGCAGAGAGCAATAATCTGGAAAATATGTGAATAGCAGATATGATAAATTCAAATATTCCCCAAAAAACAAATGAGACAAACCATTTAAAGGGTTCATAGAGAAAAAGAAAAAAATAGATTAAGGATGAGGAAAGAACTGTAAAGAACACTCAACTTCCCTGAGGGGTCTGAGAGAAAACATGAATAGTTATAGAGACATGTCCTGGGAGAACTTGGGTACTGTAAAGGTATAAAATCTCTCCGTATGAACTATAAACATAATACAATTCCATGTTTGGGAAAATGTTTATAAAAAAGTGAAGAAAATTGTCTTCAAAAAGTATAACTGTAGCAATTTGGATGTACAGTTTAGTGAAAATAATTACCCAAAGACTAGGAAAATTTATGAAATTATTTCAGCCTTTTCTCCCTGCATCCACTCCGCTCCCCCAATAAGAAAATAACAAATCCAAATTATTTTATGAACAAGTATTTTTCAACCCTTAAAGGGACAAGCCATTCTTAGATTACGTTTATTAAGAACATGAGAAAATGAAAAACTTGGAGAAAAAATAGAGCTATTCCCTCTGTTATCTCATCTTTAAATTGATAATAGTTCCTATTGCATAGGATTGTTTGAAAAATCTAATGAGCTTATATGTTTATGAATTAGCAATTAAAAATTAAGCCTTTTATGTCAGTTTTGAGCAATACAAAATTAAATATGAAATTATGCACATTTTAATAAAGGAAATATTTTGCAAATACTATCTGATAACATATTATCTATAAATAGTCTATCTGATAATAACATGTATTAACCTTGAACATAAAGAAAATACATAGAAAACATTTGGAATGAATAAAATGTCAGTAAGATCAGCATTATGAAAATGAGATTCATGACTATACACAATGGGAAAACATTTTTAAAAAGTGAAAAAGAATCCAATACTGTAACAGAAAACAAAACAAAAAATTATAATGTCTAAGATTTATGTGAAGAAATTCTAGAACTGTACTGAAGGGCTTGAGAGAAGACTAATTGGAAATCATTTAATTTATAATAAACTTGAAGGATGAAGTCACTGGTAAATGATAAACTACTTAATAAGCAATTCTGGGAATTTGGTTGCTTATTCATTGGGGAAAATGTGTCGGTGTATTACAGCAAACACAACAATTTCAAGATGAGTTAAAGATCAAACACTTGAAACAAACTTCATTAAAAATGTCAAAATAGTGGGGAAATCCTATGTAAGTAAACTGAGAAGCAGGAATAATAAGAGAGAAAAAATCTTAAGATGTCAGTATGGCCAAAACAAAAATCACCATCAGAAATTGAAGACAAAGGATAGACTGGTAAAAGTTACTGGCAGTATCTAAACAAATGGATAATATCACTAGTACAGTATATACATTTTCTTTAATAAATAAGGAAAATAGAAGTCAACCTAGCAGAAAACTTCATTCAAAGAAGTCGAAATTGGCCAGGCACGGTGGGTCACACCTGTAATCCTAGAACTTTGGGAGGCTAAGGTGGGTGGATCACCTGAGGTCAGGAGTTTGAGGCCCGCCTGGCCAACATGGTGAAACCTCGTCTCTACTAAAAATACAAAAATTAGCTGGGCGTGGTGGCGTGCTGCTGTAATCCCAGCTACTCAGGAGGCTGAGGCAAGAGAATCACTTGAACTCGGAAGGCGGAGGTTGCAGTGAGCCAAGATTGCACCATGGTATTCCAGCCTAGGCAATAGAGCAAAACTCCACCTCAAAACAAAACAAAACAAAACAAAGAGTACAAAAACATGATAGCTGAACATATATGAATGGCTCATGATTTATTCAACTGTGATCATGATGTTCAAGAATGCAAATGCTGCTATAGCCAGACTACCTAGGTTGACATCCTGACTCCTCCCTTAAACTAGCTGTGTGATTTTTGACAAGTTACTTAACCTATCTGTCTGCATTTCTTTGTTGCTGGAGTGAATATATGTATCCTTCTACTTGTATTGGAGGTGTATGGTGAAGATCAGAGTTAAGTGTGAGATGGGCACAACATTCCCTGGCACGCAGTGAGCACTTACAGTGTAAGCTGGCATTGCCTTCATCTGCATTGTTTTAGCAATTGAAATGATCAAATATGAATATGCCTTAAAAACTTCATATGAGTGCTTGTTTAAAAATGTTATATTGACATTGTGACTGGGTGCAGTGGCTCATGCCTGTAATCCCAGCACTTTGGAGGCTGAGGCGGGTGGATCATGAGGTCAGGAGATCGAGACCATCCTGGCTAACATGGTGAAACCCTGTTTCTACTAAAAATACAAAACATTAGCCAGGTGTGATGGCATGTGCCTGTAGTCCCAGCTACTTGGGAGGCTGAGGCAGCGGAATCGCTTGAACCCGGGAGGCAGAGGTTGCAGTAAACCAAGATTGCGCCACTGCACTCCAGCCTGGGTGACAGAGTGAGACTCCGTCTCAAAAACAAAAAAAGTTATACTAACATTATGTTTTTTATATTCAACACTTCTTGTAAATTTTACACGATTTTTGGAATTAATGTGTATTGATTTTGAAGGAGCAGCTCATATTTTAGGGATAGCTGGTTTGAGTTTCAGGCAGTAGATGAATGGATTGTCTCAAGAAGGAAGAAGTGAAGTAGAAATGGAGGAGGTCTAGGGTGATGAATTCCGAGTTGCCTCTACTAGCTGGTAGCTGAGCTTCTGTGCAGGCAAACCGTGACCTAGTAGGTCTTTCTCGTGCTGTTTGTATAACTCACATCATGGGAACAAGGCCTGATTCCAAGTGGCGACAAGAATGTGAATGAATACCAAGTAAAGTGTATGGATTTTCCTCTTGCCCAGCCACGTGTCTGTCCTCGTCACATTTTATTGGAGAGCTACTTTCCATGTGCATCAGCTGGTACCAACTAATATGTCATGGTGTTGTCACGTTATTTTCCCTTTTATGCAGAGTGAATAATGGCTGAAAGAACAATGCCATTTATACGCAACAACCTCAGTTTCTAACTGGAAGGTCAAACAATGGGGAATCAATATGACTCTTTAGTTTGGATTTTGATCTTAAGTGTGTATCTTTCCTCTCTAAAGCCATTGATGGTTTTATTCCTTCATATTGATTCTGATTAACCTTGCTATTGAATAAGTTGGCAACTCATTGCATCAAAGATCTTTATAGTAGGAAAGCATAATAATTATTGTTTTCTTAAAAGAGTTCTAGATGAGAAACTTTTTTCTCGGTTCTCACATGCTCACCTCTGTTATATGCTGATTATAAAATAGTTTAGTTTTCTAATATATTGAGTGTACCATTTATTTGACTCAAAAATTAGTTTCATCAACCAACTTCTAAAAATTGATTATATTTACTGTGCTTACAGCTTGGTAGATATATTTAATATTCTTTTATGTATAAAAAAAGTTAAATAGCTTAAGCATGAGTGTGGGGCAAATTAAACATTTTAAGCAAGACTATCTTCAGTAACTTGGCTCTGGCTCCAAAATCCTGAATTATTACTCAGAAACAGAATTCTTGTACTTCTATTTACTGACTAATTGAACCAGGAATCAACTGTTAGCATGCTCTATAAAAGCTTTGTGATATATTTCTGAAAATAATATAAGGGACATGAAAATGTCAATTTTCCTGATTAGGGGTGTTTGCATTCTCGAGTTAAATCTGTTATTACTGTCCTGCGTAGATGGTTTCTTCAACTTATTACCTAATATTATGCATTATTTGGCCATCAAAAGGCAAGTATACAAAAATGTGTAGTAAGTCAATTTGAAGAGTTTATCCTGGAAAACTGAAGTTGAAGACATCATTATTTTATCCAAGACTCGTTTTTGAGTGAAGTCCTCCCAAATGTCAGCTCAGGAAATCTCTCCAAATGAATTGCGTTGTCTTTTTGTCATAAATTGAAAGCTGTATTGTTCCTTTTTGCCTTTGCTGACAGAGAACTCAAAATTAATGAAAAGTATATATAGATTCTCTCCTCTAAATTTTCTTTTGACTATGTTTTAATTATGTCTGTTTAATTATTTAATGGAAGCTTTAAAGTTATAAAAGTAGAAATAATTTTCAGACTTTTAAATATAAATAATAAATTTAGTTTAGACATGGAGTGTGTGTGTGTGTGTGTGTGTGTGTGTGTGTGTGTGTGTGTGTGTCTGGTTTTCATCTCCTATTATATAAATGCTCTCATGTAGGCAAGTTGGAGGATACAGAACTTTTTATTTGATATTTTTGTTTTAGAAGTTCAGTTATATAATCGGAGAGGAAAATGAAAATATTTTTAAAAGTAGTCTCTTCTGTTACTATCTCAATGTTAATTATAACACTATTCAAATGTGTTCACCTGTTCTTAACCCAAACATATTCCAAATACAAACTAGCATGTTTCTTCTTTCCTTTACCTTTTATCTTTCCTCTAAAGATATTCCTTGTAGCAGACAAACTACAAAAGTGGAAGCAACTAAATGTTCATCAATAGGAGAATTAATAAATTATAGTTTTTTAAAGATTATATAGCAGTATAAAAAATGAACCAGACCTAGATACTAATATAAACAAATTACCAAGTCATGTTGATAGATACAAAACAAAATTGCGAAATACATACAATTTGTCACTTAGGCAAATAATTTTAAAAACATTTGTCTGTCAAGGCTATTTTTATGAATACAAAATCTCAATAAAACTTAGAAAGGATGCATGCCAAATTCCTATCTAATTTATGTTTAGGAAACGGAATTTGGTGTTGGTGGAAGTTCAAAGGGACTTCAGTTTTTTCAGCAATTTTTAAACTTTTTGCAGTTTTTAAACTTATATTCTATTTTTTAAGATAGTTAAGTACCAAACATGCATAGGTTTAATTCTATCTCAGGCTTTGATGCCTGCTTTCATGTCCTTAGGTGGGTTCTGATTTTGCTGACACAATGTGAGGGACGTTAGGAAACAGGAAATGGTCATTTACCAAATTAAAAAAAAAAATCCCTTTGCTATAAAATATTTCTCTTTATTCTGATACCTCTTGTTCTTCTGTTATCCTTCGCCAGCCCTTAAGAAATCATGGAAATTTTAAGATAACAGTACAATGACTGTGGGTTGAAGCAAAGCTAAACTGGACCCAAGTCAGCTTGGCAAATTGTCAGGCTGTTTTTGTATTTATTTCTTTCAACTTTAACATCCACAATTTATTAAGTGAGACTGTGTATCAAAGCGGAAGCTCAGAATCCTGTTTGGACACCGTTTAGGAAGGAAACCAGGTCTTTATGGGGCACCCCCTTCCTCTTAGCTGCTGGCCAGGAAGACCATCCTTCTGTATGAAACCTATTCAATCAGAAAGAGGTGGGGTGACTTTGGGAAGGAAGATGACCTCTCCCTTGTAAAGTGGAATTGCTCTGTTTCCCCCATGACTTATTCAACTCATTTCCACCACTGTTTATAAGAACACTTGTGTGAATGCTTGTAGTGACAGCAATAGTCATTTAAAATATGGCTCAAATTTCATGCTGTTAGATTTCCTATGCTATTTACATTTTTGATCATTACAATCTCAAATAGAGCTTTTGATTAACTTGAGTTTTGCTGAGGCCCTTTTAGAGTTAACAGGTATGCTTCTTAGAAGCCTGAAGTTTAATCAGTTACATATACTACTACTATGTAAAATCATGACTGCTATCAGATCTGAAAAGAGAATGATTAAATCAAGCTAATTAACTTGTCTTTCATGGGGGCCAATTAGTTTCCAAAATGATACTGAAGATGTTTTACTTAGATAACTTATATGTAGGGTCCACAGGTAGACTAGTGTATGGAACTGATGCGACATGCCAGCCAAGAGAGGACAGCAGAGAAACTTGTTTGTTTTGAAGATTTATTGGCATTGTACATTTTGAGTGTTTTTGGATTTTGACCTCAACTTTAAACTGATTTATTTACTTAATTTGCATTGTTTCGTGGCTAGTAAAACACTATTAAAACCAGCTCCTTTATTCATTTCTGTTAAAAATAACCTTTTGGGGGGAATAATTTTAGATTTACAGAGAAGTTCAAAGAGAATACAGGGTTCCCCATACATACCTTGTCCAGTTTATTCTAATGTTGACGTCATATATTACCATAATACATTTGTTAAAACTGGAAATAACTAACATTGTTACATTGCAATTAAACTCTGATCCTTATTTGGATTTCACCAGTTTTTGCACCAATATCTTTTTTCTGCTTAAGGACCCAATCCAGAGTACCACATGGCATTTAGTCATCTTATCTCCTTAGTCTCTTCTAATCTATGACAGTTTCCTAGTCTTTCCTTTTTCCCATGACCTTTACAGTCTTGAAGAGTATTGGCCAGGAATTTTGTAGAATATTCATCATTTTTGAGTAAATGGAAATATGTAACTTATGATTTGCACCAATGTTTTTCACCCACACATCAGTTTCAGCCTGGTGATTGTCACTTTATCTTCCTGTCTAGAGCGTGTTATAACAGCATTCTAAAAGTAAAAGGTGATTTATCATAGAATTAATATTTGTTTAATGTTTGCTTCATCTGTGATCATTCTGCATCCCCAATTTTGCCAAAATTAGTTTTGGTTATTTACTTTAAACCACATAGTAACTTTGCACCAATGTGTTTTTTAATTTTTGTTTGTGACAGATTAGAGATGGACAACCAAATTGTTATGTACTAAAGAATAAAGATTTAGAACAAGCTTTTAAAGGAGTTATTTACTTAGAGATGGACCTTATATATAATCCGGTAAGTCTAACTGGGTCATACTTCCCGGCTTTCCCATACCTAAAATAGAAGGTGACCAGCTTTTGCAGGCTCAAATCAATGTAAGATGTTTCAGAATTTTTGCAGCTAGAGAGAGGAAAGAATAGTGTTTTAAAGCTGAGTCATAAAATGTGCTGGACATCCCAGCTCTCAAGTGGTATTAACCCTGTTGAATCAGCAGAATTGATGTTGTTTAATTCTCAGTAAATCTAAATTGTCAGGGAAAAAATTAAAAAAACAGGAAAATTATTTTTATATGATCTCTTTATTATAAAATTTTATATAAAATGTATATAATATAACCTATGTAATATATAATTGTATAACATATAGTATATAAAATGCTATATTATGTAAATTAAAGATATATATATATATTTCTCACATTCTCAATAATACTAGAACTCTGGGCACAGTCTCCAGTATAACGATGTGTTGCTGCTTCTTCCCATTTCCTTCCCTTTCCCTTCAAGGAAATCGTATGTACATTTTATAAGCAGGTCACCCTCATCTCCTCCTTTCTTCTGGAAAACGTTTGTATGTAGAGTATGTATACTGGTAAAACCTGAGTTTAAGGGACAAGTGGAATACAGACTTGAAGAGAAAATATTTCGGTTAAGGGATTTTACAGTTCATGTGATGTGGAGAAGGACTTGAATCTGATTCTTTGGGGTCTTACTCAGTCTGCTGGTTTGAACAAGTGCATAAGTCCCTCTGAGCCTCAGTTTATTGCCTGTAAAACAGGGTTAAAATGGCTCATTGACTTATTTTTCCAGGTCATTGAAAGGAAATAAGATTCTCTGTGAAAAGTGTGTTTTCATAAACTGGAAATGGTTATTCACCTGCAGACATTTTTGGTAGAAGCTTAACTTAAAAGGATTTCAGAAGGAAGTTTTATCTTTTACAGACGTTAGTTTGAAAAATTCATGAACATCAGTCTCTGCAGTGGTTTAAAATACCCCCAGAGATGAGCCAAGTAGAGACAGTACCATTCTAGACTCAATCTGACCCATGCCAGGGACTTTCATCAAATGAGACCCCCAGAAACATATACAGGGCACAGGAGTGTCCACCATTTCTTTGCTCCCTGCTAAGGTCAGAGTCAGAAGCTATTGGTTTGCATGATTTTCCCACTCATTAAGAAAACTAGATGGATGAAGTCCCTATAAATGCTGCCCTTTTTAAACAATGATGTCTTTCTAGGTCAAAGCAAGTATTAGGACGTTTACTCCCAGGGAAAAGCGCTTTGTTGAAGACAGCCGCAAGCTGTCCAAAAAGGTGGGTCGGTACAGTAGGTGGCTTGTTAATTGGTACACTCAGCACCTGAAGTATTAACACTTGCCTATAATTTCGTCCTTGAATCTTTTCCTCCCTCTTATTCCTCCTTTCTCCCTCTTGTCCCGTCTCTCCACTTCTTTCTCCTTGTCCCCTTTTCTCCTAAAATAAGGAGGTCGGTCAGCTCCCATAAGAAGGACAAGACTTAGAACATAATTCTTGGATTAAACAGAAGTTCTCAGACCCCATTATTCTCCTGATTCATTGTATAAACAAAAATTCCTAGCATCAAGACTGTCAATGTCTTGTTCTGCGTACCCGTCCTTTAATCATAGCCATTTCGTCCTCTGCCCTTTAGAGAAGTTTCAGGGAGGCACAGTGTGTGGAGTCAGTAACAGAATTAACCCAGCAGATCTTCAGAGACTTCTAGCCTGGGCTTCGCTCATGACTGCTCCTACCACTTCGGTGTGGTCTAAATTTGGGATCTGTTGGCATTTCACCCCATGCTGAATGCAAGTTCTCTCCCTCTGCCTATTGCCCTTAATTCCTCTCTCATTTAGTTCAACAAAAGGTGAAGTTCAGGGCCCGGTAGGAAGTTTCACTTTTTTTTTTTTTTTTTTTTTTTTGTGACCTTTACATTTCTTTTTCAGAGTTCCTCCCTGTTGTACTCTCCACAGCTCAGGATTTCACTTTGTACCTATTATCCCTCTTCAATTGTATAACAAAGAACAAAGTGTCCCCTTTTTCAAGAGTTTATTACTTCCACCACTTCCTTTGGGGTGAGCAGCTGTGGATTACATAAAGCAGTTAAATATAAAGACATCTTATCATCCTTTTGTTTCCCATGAACTTCTGGGCATAGTTGGGAAAGGCCTTAAACGTCTTCTGAGGGGAAGCCTCCAAATATTTCATTTTGGTCTGCCATAACATTGAGTGTAATATTTATTTTGTGTAATCTGAGTAAATGTCTTATTTTATTATTATTATTGCCTTTCACTCTGTTTACTTGAAAGCTAAAACCTGGGTTGAGGTGGGTGGGGTAGCTGCTTTGCAAGCACATTGAAATGAATCTGCCTACAACTGGGAGAGAGACATTTCCTTTGCAAAACAAGACCTCCATGTGGGGTGACTTTGGGCTCTGAGAGCACCGGGGAACTTGGGGCTGAAATCCTGGGGTATGCTAGGACCCTCCCCACGTGCCTCTTGCTACTTAGACCCCCAAATTTTGATAAACTTGAAACATTTCCTTAGGATACAAATACTTGAAAGCATTTACTCTGTGACAGGCACTTTTCTAAGCTTTTTCATCCTCTCAACAACTTGTAAGATTAGCACTAATATCAACCCTATTTTATAAGAGAGAAATTAAGTAACTTGCCAAGGTGAACTTCAACCCCTTCCCAGAGCTCTACTTTTCTGTAGACCTCTGGACTAGATAAGCTATAATACTTGTATGTTTTTATTGTAAATCTATTCATTTGCTTCCAAACTAAACAACATAGACATTCATTCTGTGTCTGTATCTCTCTTTCTCTCTCTCTCTGTCTTTCTCTTTCTAGTTCTCTCTCTGCCTCTGTATGTGTCTTTCTCACACAAATTCACCAGCATTAAATACCTGGCTTCTGTAGTTTCACCATTTTCATTTTTGTACTGAACACTGTTGAAACAGGCTGTTCTTTTTCAGATGAGCACTAAAATGCATTTGATTCTCTTTTCCTCTGTGAATGACCATATTTTAAAAAGACTTTTAGAAGTGTCAGGCCTTCTCCTTTCTATTATTATCATTTTTTAAAATTGGGATCTATATAGCATATACTTTAAATGATCAGGGTACCTGACCTAGATGGAATATTTGTAGTATTTAAATCTCGTTTCCTGTTTGTCATTTTTTAAAATCAGATCTTATCAAGAGATGTGGACCGTGTGAAAAGAATCACTATGGCAATATGGAATACAATGCAATTCCTTAAAAGCTGCTTCCAGTGGGAATCTACGTTAAGAAGTACGATAGCATTCGCGGTAAGCTTCCTTTCTTATGTTCAAATTATTTGCTGCTTATTTACATCTATTCATCTTTCTGAAATACATTACAGCATAGGTGATTATGTGAGGGTTGTCTAAGACAGTTCTTAGGTCAAATTTACCCTGGGAAACCCCTTAAATTACCCAAATCTTAGTCATATACGGTCTCTTGGTACATTTAAGAGCACCACTGTTGTATACATATGTTTAAATGTTTCTCCAGTTGTTACTATAGCTACATTTGTATAGCCCTGCATTGTGTTTATTTTTTTTCTTTCTGTGCCAGTGACTGCCCGTAATTTTTGAAAAATTGCATCTGAAGAATCACGTGACTGAATAATAACTGAATTGTTCAATTTACATTTTAAGTAAATTATTCCTGAACTTTGGTATTAAAGATGTTTATTCATTTCAAGCCAGTTGGGACATACTGATCATTACACATTAGAATTTCATTCAGTACCACAAAGAGGAACCACCCCTGTATATGAAATGTACCCTTTTCTCTGGTGACATTGGCTCATCCTTATGAGCATAATAAAATCACAGAATCAAAGCGCTGCAAGAGATCTTTAAACCACCTAAGTCTACCACTGAGAGCCCAAGAATCTTGGAAGGACTTCACAGCTGGCCTCATGCCTTTATATCTCAGGGCATCCTCTCTCATTTGTAAAGGGACTTGTCCTTGATCAAATTGGTAATGTCAGCCATGGGAGGAGAAATCAAGGCTCCCAGCTGCAAATCTCTGTATATTTAGTATCATGCCATTTATTTCTGTCCTGTGCAAAGATCACTATTAAAAACTAATATGAGGTATGAGTGTTCTAAGAGTGTGAATATCAGTCATGATTATTGGTGAATCTGGTTTCTGAATGTTATGTGGTTCTGTCTTCTGTTTTCTACTGCCAACATATGCTCAATGTTCTCTCTTAGCCAACAGGCATAGCCTCATTTAAAAAATGGGGGAAAAACATATTTAGCCCAAGATGTGAATGGGCTCAGGTCACTCCCAACATCTTTATGCAATCAAGTACATCAGCTCCAAAAGAGGCTTTTCCTTTGCCATTGGGGAGTATTTTGTTTGGTGTAGTTTATTTTAGTTCTCCACTGCTTCAGTGTAGAGGACCCATGCTGCCAGCAGGCTTGACCTTTCATATACTTTTTCTGCTGTCTGAAGTTGCTAAAACATTTGGCCTTAATAAAAACACTAATAAAGGTTTTATTAATCTGTATCCGTCATTGTCTCAGCATTTGTTTATCTACTTCCCTTTCTCACGTTCTCCTCAGCTGGTGGCTTCATGCGTTGGGTTCCTCTTCAACCTCCCCAGCTCCACCTCCCACCCGAATTCCCTTTCAAAACTTTCCATGGAATGTTCTGTGCAATTCTGGGCAAAAGAGGAAAGTGAACACAATTGGTGGCTTCTTCCAGTCAGCACCCAGACAGCCGCTGTGAGGAGGAGAGGATTTCCTCTTTCTCGAGTTTAGTTTCTGGCACTGTGATTTTAGAAAAACAGAGATCTGTTGCCCTGGATTCTGTAGGGAGATGACAGAAATGATTAATGGGCTGCTGGCTTGATCTGAAGAAAGATTAGAACAGATGAATAGAAATACGTTGTCTAATAGAGGGGACTTCTAAACAGGAAGGGAGCCTTGGAAATGGAGCCACTTCTCCACTGCCTTTTCTCTGAGGGATTCCTCCCTGCTGGGCTTCATGCCTTGGAGCAGAGCCCACCCCCAGACTGGAGAATGCAGGCTGCCATGTTGTACTCTCAAATCTCTGAGGCCCACAGCAAGGAAGATCAAGATGGTGGTGTTCTTGCTGGTTTTCCAAAGTATGATTTTGCAAGGATACGTGGGTTTATGTGACTGTGTGTATAGGGACGTTTCTCACTGGACACCATTGAAAAAAATGCAGAACCGTTAGATATGCTGTATACCTACAGCCTATCATTTGGTTGTCCTGAAAGTACTGGAATAAAAGTGCTCACTTAAACTCATTTTCAGTTTTAATTTAAAACTCTGCTTTCAAAAATTTAGACCATGTGTATGTTGACTGGCCTTAGTGATTCTCAGAAATATCACAGCCGTAACGTAGTGGATACTTCTGCTCCCTAAGTTGACGAAGTGTAATTTTATTAAAAATTGTTTTTGTTATTCCTATTGTGATTATTCCAAAACGATTTCTGCTATTAAAGTGAGAGGCTATACAGAAAGTGCTTTCCTGGGACAGAATAAAAAATGTATTTAGGTTTTTTTGTTATTGTTTTTGAGACGGAGTCTCACTCTTCACCCAGGCTGGAGTGCAGTGATGTGATCTTAGCTCACTGCAACCCCTGCCTCCTGGGTTAAAGCGATTCTTCTGCCTCAGCCTCCCAAGTAACTTAGACTATAGGCGCACACCACCATGCCCAGCTAATTTTTATATTTTTAGTAGGGACGGGGTTTCACCGTATTGGCCAGGCTGGTCTTGAACTTCCGACCTTGTGATCCATCCACTTCGTCCACCCAAAGTGCTAGGATTATGGGCTTGAGCCACCACAACTGGCCTCAGTTTCATCTTCTTTCATTCTTCTTTTATTAAGATTATGGGTAGCCAAGCCTTCATTTCCTTTTCTTTGAAAATGCGTTTCATTCATGTACCTTGCCTGTAGACCTGTTAGCTGTCTGTAGGGGACTGGGTTGGCGGGGGTGGGGGTGCACACCTGGGTGCCACCCTGGCTGTAGTGCTGTGTCCTCAAGTCTGTGGGGCTTCATGATGGGTTGTCTTTCTGCAAAATGTTGGATCCTCAACCTGCCAGGCTCTCCTCTGCCTTTCTTCACTATGCAACTGCCATATCTGTCAGAGGTGACACACTGACGGATGTTCTCCTGTGATCTGTTGAAGACAGAATGCTGCTTGGTGTCTTTATTCGTCACTTTGTTCATGTTCCAGCTGCTTGGCTTGGCATTACAGGGCAGAACAGTGGTGGTGTCTGAAGCAAAGTTTTTAAGTCAAGGATTTGTTAAATGACCTGTAGTCAGGTCCTCTAACTGAAATTAGCGTATGTGATAGTTGAGGGTTCACTGCACAGATGTGAAAGGAGCTATTTTAGTTGAACCAGTCCCTGGTAGGGCTTTTCTTCCTGTGACAGTACAGGAAGTGATGCTAACACAACAAACTAAGGGCAGAACCGAAGGGATGTGTTTTTCTTCTGTTTTGTAAGAAAACGTAAAATACTAACTTTATGTTCTGGACTCTATTTCCAGGTGATACAAGCATGAACATTGTAGAATCATGTTTAATTTATTCCCAGTGTCAATTTTAAGACTTTATGAAAGCAAACCATATGTTTTCCATGGATGCCTATATACATGTGCATGAACATAATCATATCCTGTTGAAAGCAGCAGATACAAAAGAGCAGGCTGTTAAGATCTAGGTCCACGTGGTGTCTCATCAGCAGTGGATGGACAAACGTGAGAGAATTCACCTTGCTAGATGATCCAAGCGTCAGCTTCCTCTACCATGCGATTTTTCACTGCTACACTTACAGGGGTGGTTGTATTCCCAACATGAGAGAAGAAAGTTATCAGTAATTCACTGGCACCTGCTATGTTAATGTTGCTGCATAGTGTTGAATTTATTGTTATAAGAAATTAAACGTGGGCTTTTGTAGGGTGGTCAGACCATTCCAAATCAAGTTTCTACAGACTGAGTTCTTCTTGTTAGGATGAACATTGAAAATCTTTCTCATTTTGTCTTTTCAGTCTTTCTCCTTCCCCTAGGTTTTCTAGACATTTTGGTATCTTGCCTTTTCTAAGGTTTGCTTAGTTGTTTTAAATTAAGTAGATATTTTTTCTTTTCCTTCCTTCAAAAAGTAACATTCTTGACTTTCCCATTTGAAAAACAAATTAATATGAGATGTCGACTTAGTGAACGAGGCCAAATAGAACTAAAATATTTTGCCTTGAAGTAAGTGCACCTCTATATTTCCCTATGAATAGATTTGTAAATATATGTGGTATTTTATACACATGTACATACATACACAAGACGTGTACATGGCCATTCCCACACAGATTTTGACTATTTGTACTATTATTCATAGTTCATGTTATTTCAGTGCTTAGTCACTGTCCCAAGGATTTTATAAATTTAGTTCTCACAACAACCTGCTGATGTAGATGGTGATTACTATCTTCTTTTTACAGAGGAGAAAAATAAGCCTATAGAGGTCAAGTACAGTGACAGAGCTCGTGTGTGTGTGTGTGTGTGTGTATGAGGTGGAGGTGGAATTGAAACCCAGGCCATCTTGCTTTAGCCTATGCAGGCTTAACCCTTCAGCTATTCTGCTTCTCACTGATGCCCACGATGCAATGCTTGTTGTCATTGTATTTAGATAATGACACCAGGAGCAACCATACTGATCATTTCTGATCTGTATTTAGATATTATGTGTGGGGATTAAGACTGTTCCAAGCTGTGATGCTATAGAGGAAAGAAACCCTCATTACATGGGTGGGAATACTTCTTTAGCTCAGACATTTTATTCACAAGTGATAATGAGACCAAAATCGAAGAAGCCAAAGGTGGCTGGGCGTCACATGCCTTTGGCATCCTTGGGATCCAGTTGGATGATCTGAAAAGCCCTAGAGCCTTGCTTCTAGACTGAGTCCCAAATTAGAGTCTGACTTAGTTTTTCCCAACCTTTGAGGAATGCTTTTAGATGATGTAGAGGGATTTTCAAGGGGAGAAGAAAGTAAAAACAGAAAACAACTAGTGGAAGGGTTCATGGAAGCCATTTGTACTTTTCAGTTTTTTTTTTTTTAGTATTCCAAGTTGTTCAAAAAAGGGATGGGGTAGAAGAGAATAACCATCCCTTATGTTCCTTTAAAATATCTTGAAATAATAGCTATAAAAGAGGCCCACATTTCTAGTGGGGATCTCTATTTTATATACCCAGTGTCTCAGTGCAAATATATTATTTGATCATAATGATGATAAATTTGTTCTCAAAAGATAACTTTGCATTGTGATATTTATATTGGTAAATCCAATCACATATGGGTGTTTTGTTATGACATACTTATAAATCCCAATGTTGTCTGTCTATTAAAAGTCCTAAAGTTATATTATTATATAAATGCATTTTTCATATGATAAAATATTATTTACTTGACAGATGGCATCATCAGAAGGTGATTTTAAACAGCAAAGTTCTCCTGATGCTTTTAACGTAGAATTGCATTTATGCAGTTTCGTTTTTCCACCTATCTTTCAGGCACACACCTATTGTATCAAGGGAGGCAAGTCTGTGGGGCATTGATGGATTCTTTGTTTTATTAAATTTTTACTTGGACGTTTGATCTTAAAAACTAATCTGAATCTACCATATATCAATGAGTATCTTCATAAAGCTATGATTTTAACATCTGTGACTTTTTTCTGATTTTTTGAGTGTAGGGAAATAAAGAATTTACTTTTCAGAGTTGACAAGGATTGAAATATGATACACAAATTAAAACATCCATCAACCTCTCCCTCAATAAAGTTAAAAAATACAACTGTCCACTTGTTTGGTGATATCCCATATTTAACATATATAGAATTCTTAGCTTTTAGAGATCCTAGAATATTGAGAAAATGTGAAGTAATTTCACATAGAACTTAAAAACAACAGTAGCAGTAATAAAGTCAGCCCTTCCAACACACATGTACTTGTGCGCACACACACACACACACACATGCATAAACACGAAGAAGTAGAGGACATTTGGGAAATTAAAAGTTGCTCTGTTGAATGTTTTGTGAAAGCAGTTTAGTAAAAACCATTTTAGTAAAAACATTTTAGTAAAAACCAAAGGCAAGGCCTTGAGGACTGCTGTTTTCCATGATTTCTCTGTGGACCAAAAAACATTCAGATTCATTTTGCTTTGGTACAAATGACAAATGCAATTACAACATTGTTTTGAGATTAGACTCTTTAAATAATGCTGGTCAATGTCTTTTTGATGCCTTCGATATTTATGTGTTAACTGTGTCTAAAAGATTTACTTTAAATTCTGTCACCAGTTTACTCACAACCAAACGCACCTGCATTTGATTAAGCTCTTTCATTGGCCGTGACATCCACCAGAAGTCACAACTGGATGTGCAGAGCAGACATCGCCGCCCATTTGCTAGGTGTGTGTGCAGTTGATGCTCAAAAATTATAAGTATTTCTGTAAAGCTGGAAAAACGAAATTTCACAGTTACAATAACCAGAAGAGGGGTTTTTAGACATCTAAGTGTGTATATATAAGTGCACACACACATCCATATACATATATATGCAAAATGTATAGCTATATTAAATGCTTAAAATATTTGGCATCTTATTATTTGTTTTAACATATGTAAGATAGTTTCCCTAGTCTTCCTTTTCATGAAGGACTATATAATATACTTTCAAAATATTTTAAAGTTTTTTCAGCACTTTTTAAAAATAGGAACAATCCATCATTGCATATTGTGAGTATAATGTTTACAACATAATTGCACCTTCTATTGGCAGGTTCCAGGCATTAACTAATTATGCAATTTAATAAAATTACAGTAATTGCATTAAAAAGATTATCTGTTAAAAATTTAAAAGGACACTATTAACTATTTTAGCATATTTTCATGTTTATATGTTCAATTTTGTGAGTTGTGATTTCAGACAGAATCATAGATCGACTGACTGAAATCACTTATCATTATTTTGGAGCATTTCAATTTTGACTAGTAAACATTAGATCTCAATTATTGTAATCATAGCACAGCCATATTCACATAGCCTGTTAGATGTAAATGATTAACTCCCGCTTTTGTGTATAGGTCCAGGCTCTGTGTGGGACCCTGTGTCACTATCACTGCCTTTTCCGAACTTCCCGTTGGTGTGCACTTGCAAGCACGCATTTTCTGCCTTCTCTGAATTTTCTGTTTAGGATTCTGTGATGGTTAATACTGAGTGTCAGCTTGATTGCATTGAAGGATACAAAGTATTGATCCTGGGTGTGTCTGTGAGGGTGTTGCCAAAGGAGATTTGAGTCAGTGGGCTGGGAAAGGCAGACCCACCTTTAATCTGGGTGGGCATTATCTAATCAGCTGCCAGTGCAACTAGAATATAAGCAGGCAGAAAAATGTGAAAAGAGAGACTGGCCTAGCCTCCCAGCCTACACCTTTCTCCCGTGCTGGATGCCTCCTGCCCTTGAATATCGGACTCCAAGTTCTTCAGCTGAGGAACTCAGACCGGCTCTCTCCTTGCTCCTCAGCCTCCAGTTGGCCCATGGTGGGACCTTGTGATTGTGTGAGATAATACTTAATAAATGCATATATATATATTCCATTAGTTCCGTCTCTCTAGATAACCCTGACTAATACGGATTCCTTGTGTTTTACAGATTCCAAGTAGTGCAGTCTAGTTCACTCTGTTTTCCAGAGATACCCTGCTGAACTTGATCCAGATTTTAGGATCTTTAATCTTAAAGACTCCAGAGGTCATGTAGCTCCTTAATGCAACTGATGCTTGACTACCCCTTCTTCAGGCTTGCTCCTTCTCAATCCTCCCTCTTTCCTCTTTTCTCTTCCCTTTTCTCCTTCCCCCTTCCAGAAGCAGTGATGGTTTTGAGTATCTAATACACTGCTAGATATGGAAATACAAAAATGAATTTTCATACTGAGCACTCATAAGTCTGTCTACCCTCCTCCCATATTTTCCACTCACCCTTCCTTTTTTTTTTTTTTTTTTTTTTTTTGAGACAGAGTCTCGCTCTGTCACCCAGGCTGGAGTGTAGTGGCCGAATCTCAGCTCACTTCAAGCTCCGCTTCCTGGGTTTATGCCATTCTCCTGCCTCAGCCTCCTGAGTAGCTGGGACTATAAGCATCCGCCACCACACCCAGCTAGTTTTTTGTATTTTTTTAGTAGAGATGGGGTTTCACTGTGTTAGCCAGGATGGTCTCGATCTCCTGACCTTGTGATCTGCCCGTCTCGGCCTCCCAAAGTGCTAGGATTGCAGGCTTGAGCCACCGCGCCCGGCCACTCACCCTTCCTTTCCCGCTCCCTCCCTCTCTCTCTCCTTCCTCCTCACCCCATTTATCCCCTCTCCTCTGTCTCCCTCCAGCAGCCCTCCTCAGCTCCTTGGTTTCCCTACTTTATTCCCCCAACTTTCCTCTATCATCCTCCCTTATATTTGAAAACAAAAGGTAGTGTTTTGATTATTCAGGCATATCATAAGAAAAATGTGCTTTTTGGGAATTAAATTAGGTCATAAGCATGGAAGTATTTTAAAAACATGGAATGGGTTACAAGTATGGGTAGGAATTACTATCTGATATAACTATTGGTGGGTGATGGTATTCTTCAAAATCAGAGAAAGGCCTCATTAAAACACACACGCACTCATGTGCTATTTCATTGCAAAGTGTTTTTGTGGACCTGGACTTGTTGAGAAGCTGTTCAATGACAGGGTGGAAATGCAGAGCTTGGTATTGTGTGCTGTGGTTAATGTTCGGGAGTCGACCGTTTCCAGGACTACTTAATGCCTATTTAACCACCAGATGCCAAAGCAGAGTTCTATCTCAAGGCTATGATAATTCTCTTCATGCTTGACCTAATACATTCAGTTCATGTCAAAAATAGATGGCTTATGCCTGTAGTTCCAGCACTTTGAGAGACACAGGCAGAGTTTGAGGCCAGCCTGGGCAACAGAGTGAGACCCCGTCTCAAAAAAAGAAAAAAAAGAAAGAAAGAAAGGGAGGTATTTTATTTCAATGACTTAATACTTCAGGTTAATGTCATGTGTTATATAGTTATGCAGTATAACACAGCCTCATGATTGAAGGATTGTTTTAGAATATTGCAACCTGCAGAAAGGCAAAGGCCCCGTCTTTCATCTTTGCGCATATCCTTACTGCTTAGGATAATGTTGGGTACGCAGTAGGCATCTAATCAATGCTGCTTTGAAGGGTGCTAGAACTAGTGAAAACCATCTGTTACCAGATGTTGCCTTCTTTTTATTCTTACATCTCCCCTGATCATAACAGCCTGTGGCTGCATCAGTAGCTAAAATCCAAAAACAAGCTAGCAACTTCATCATATTCTTGTCTGATACGCATTTTTCTGACTTTTTCTTGATCCTGCCCATCCAGGGATTGTGCTAATTAGTAGCAACATGGCCAAAAGGCAGTCAGGACGAGGAAGAGAGCTGGCAAATCTCTAAGTGCCATCACAGCCCCTGAATCTGAGAATATTCCATTCTTGATATTTTCAGAACTGAATGCCTTTTCTCCCCTCTCATTTGTTTCTATATGTGACACCTGGATGTGCAAACATTTTGTGTGATGCAAAAACAGAAAAGAATATTTAGAAATAGGGGGACCTGGTGTGTGTGAAAACAGTTAGAACCACTTTCCTATGTAGGTTTTGACCTGTTGAAGAGCCATGCTCAGCACTTAGATATCTGGCTAATTTGATATTGCCTTTTTTTTTTTTTTTTTTTTTCAGTCTGAGCTTTGTCATTTGTTTCTAAGCTGTCATTTTTATTAGTCTCTCTGGCTGATCTTTTGGGGCTCCTCATCAGGTGGCGTGTGCTCGCCATTGTCTGGCTGTGCTTGGCAAGCGGAGGGCCCTTTTATTGCTGTGCGATGTGGGCGTGCTTGCTGGGGTAGCCTGTAATTAGACCCACCACAGGTGACAGTTACTAGAGAGCCGAGTAATCATTCTAGCTGCCTGATCTGATGTTTATGGAGAGAAACCTTTTTTGTGGTCTGGTTAGGGTTTACTACAGCATGTTGTACTTTTGCCATTTGATTTATGATTTAGAAAGGTGTGTTTTGTTACTGCTCCCTTTCTCTTGGGGTTGTGTCATTGGCTTTTTAAATAACAGATGCATTTTAGAGGAAGATTTTTGTTAGTCTGATCATCCACGTCTCACTTACACAAAAGGAAAAGATTCTGATATTTAATCAAAATCAGGTTCAATGTATACTCATCTAAGCTTGCTCTTGCACAGTGTTTACTGACTGTTTTAGTCTCCCTGGGATTCTCTTATTACCTAAATCCATATTGGTTTTGGCCTTTTAAAATGACTTTTCTATTGCTTCCCAAGCTCTTTAAAGTTTCTGTTTTAATTCATTGTCTGGGATGCTTCGTTTTGTCGAGGCAAAAAACCCAAAACAAAACAGAAATATACTTCTGGGCCCCATTGGTGTTAGGCAAGACCTAACAGCTGTTGTTTTAATCTAGAAAAGATGGAGCCATAGAATAAGGTAGGAGGGGCTTTCGTGGTCGGTCTGAGGGGAAGAAGAAAGCTGCGGGCTTCAGGCAAGTGATTTTTCCAAGGCCTGCTCATTTGCTTGAACAGGGGATTCTCAGCCCTATACTACTTTTATAATGCGCGGCTTGTATAGTCATAAACTTTGAAATTATGGTTTTAGTTCATGAGTATAAACTGCATATATACAGGATCCTTGGACTCTGCTTTTTTTTATTTTTAGGTACGTTTTCCCTCAGGTCTTACATTTGAGTAAAAATAGTTTGTGAGTCTGTGGAGTTGCTATTCGGAGTGGCAACACACCGTAGGGAGATGTAAATCTGTATTGTTACCTGTTACCTTGTGCTCACTTGACTGACTCTTCTGTTAGAACAGGTGAATTTTCCTCATCAGAATGTTGTATCCATAGTGATGACAGTAATGAAGATGATAACGATGATAACAAGGATGATGATGATGATGAACGGTGCTTTTGTGTTTGGGAGGTGTTTAAGTTTTGACTTCTGCGATAAAAACTTGCTCTTACTTTATTATGCGTTAGTGACACTTTTAGTGAAGCCTTGCCTTATATTGCCTTCTCTTTAAGAAGGAATAGAGTATTGCTTCTTAAAGTAAGTATGCCTTTGTTAATAGCCACATTGCTTCTGCTCTGGATTAAGCTAGGTACATGCAGTTATAAACATATTATGTCCCATAGCAAGAGCAGTTTTCCTTGGAAATCACCGAGACCCTCGATTTTTTTGTAAGGAAACTTCTATAAGCTAATTCATTACCCCCCATCCCAAAATTCTACTTTTCACAATAGGAAAATGCATAGTGCATTTAGCTGTTAAAAAAAATTAGCTGACTGTGGCCTCATTAGCTGCACCACTTTTGGCAAATTTGATTTTGCATTTCATTGGTGATTTTTACATTTTTAATAATCTACATGTTTTCAAAAAATTGATTTCCTAGAAAGTTAATCAAAAACAGGATTGGGGAATAAGAGGAGGTAGAGAAAAAAGGAAAAGGAAAGAAAAATAACAAATAGCTTGACAACTGCTTGGGTTTACTTAAAGATAGTCCTGCAGGTGGCGATAGAAACTCATAAATGATAAAATCCTAAGGTAAATTTCTGTGGGCTACTTCTTGGGGATTTTAATTTCAGCAATTTATTTTTAATTTGATACAGTCGTCTACAAGCAGAAATTATTACATTAGTAAAAAAATTTCAAATTTTCATGTTGTGTACTTTGTTTTTATAATAATTCTCTTGAATATTCTGTAGCACATTCTTCCTTATGCAGAAGAAATAAGATCCAGATTACCGCCCAGTTGGTACAGATTTCATTAGGAAAATAACCATTTTAAGGCTTCTTTTTTAAGTTTTATTTTTACTTTCTTTAACCTGCAGCTAAAATTTGATGTTTATGCCATTGGCGAGGTTTAGCTTCTGTGAAGGCCTTTGCTCTTGGGTGTGACGTGGCTTAGGCGCGACACTGAGAGTGTGTGTGTGTTCACAGAGACATTCCTTCAAATCATAATATCAAATCCAGTTGCTTCCAGAGGCCATTTCCTCCCTTAGCTACGTGTTTCCAGTTAGTTTTAATGTGCCTAGGATCACAAATTTCTTGAAAGCTAATTTATCCAGGGATAAAAACAAAACATAAATATGTATTTTTTTTTGAGATGGAGTCTCGCTCTGTCACCCAGGCTGGAGTGCAGTGGCGCGATCTCCACTCACTGCAAACTCCACCTCCCAGGTTCACGCCATTCTCCTGCCTCAGCCTCCTGTGTAGCTGGGACTACAGGCGCATACCACCGCGCCCGGCTAATTTTTGTATTTTTAGTAGAGACAGGGTTTCACCGTGTTAGCCAGGATGGTCTCGATCTCCTGACCTCGTGATCCGCCTGTCTCAGCCTCCCAAAGTGCTGGGATTACAGGCATGAGCCACCGCGCCCGGCTAAATATGTATATTTTTAACATTAGAAAATACATAGTGAATATGATAACATTTTTTTAATTCTTTTGGTTATTTTGGACATGAGGCATTGTCAAAGCAAAGTGAAAGCGTTTGGAATATAGGAGATCTTTCTTTTCTGCTAGTTAAGGTTCAAGAGTTTTTAAATTGCTTTTTGTGACTGTATATATTCATTTATGGTTTTTTAAGTTTGAGTCTGAAAATGTAAACTCTAAAGGATAAAACTAATTTTCAGCTTTCCTATTTTCTTATAGTCTCATTTAGAAAACCTTTGCAGTGTACATTTTCAAGGGGGAGCTGCCTTGATTCTAAGAAAATGTAATTATTTTGGTTTAAACACTTTAGGCTTTAGATGTTGAGTGTCATCAACAGACAACTGTGATGGTCTTGAGCAAATTATGTGAATTGCAGTCTCTGCCTTTCCTCTGAACATTTCACTAATTCTTATGGTAAAGTTCAAACCAGTAATGTCTTATATGCTGTACCCTTGGATCCAGAATTTTTTATGATATAATAGAAGAGGCAGAAAAAGAAAGAAAAGAAACCTCTGGCCTTCTTATATTCTGTTTCAATTGTTCTTCCAGTTACTCATGAGGGAGAGGAGTGGAATGCAAGTCAGACACTCTGAAAACCTATTTTGCAGCCTTCATATAAAAAATATTCAGTTCTCTGCTCTGTTAGCAGCTGACCAAAATCTAATCCATTAAAAAATATATCATGGTAAGCAGTTCTTGAAAATGTTTATAATAAATGGTAAAAGCCAAGCTTCCACTGTGAGATTAGCAGTTGGAACAGGATGTGTTCATCAGGAAATAGGTTATTGCCTGACTAGTGTGTCCTGCAGAGTAACCTGCAGGATAGATGAAGATTTAAAAGCTTGCAGTGCAAGGATTTTATTTGATTTTCCCCCTTTGCTTTCTTTTGCATATTCCAGTGTTGTTTATCACTCATGGTATTTTTCCCAATGACTCTCTTATGAAGTTCATTTTACAAACAAAAAGTATGGCATGTTTTGGGGGTTGGTTCCGTTCACACCCCGTGATCATCTAATGACCTATGGGTATTAATGTTACTAATACACTTTTACATTACCGACTTTGTAGCTTAAAGATAAATGTGAAAGAATATTTTCCAGAGATCTGGACCTACCCCCAGCTTCCATCTTAAAGATACAGGAAATGCTGCAGAGAATTATGGTGTCTTTTCTGCTTTTTGCTTGACTGCAGTCCCGCCTCAGAGTCAGTGGACAGTAGCGCTCATGAATAATGCCTTCTACGTGGATGATACCTACAGTAACACAGGAGTGACTAAGAGATCAAATACACTGGCTAAAAAGCCTTAGGGAAGCATTATGTGTCTGAGGTCTGATCTATTGTCTGGGAGGTCGGAGAGTGTTAATGCACTCTGCAAAGATTACACTCCCTCTCTAATTGCTCAGACACTTCCTTAAAGGATTTAAACAGTCAGGAAAGGTGATGCTCCTTGTCAATTTTTGTCTTCTGCCTGCAGTTGAAGTTTATCTGTCTTTCCACTGAGACCACTAGATCAAGTAACCTAGACGGTGTCAAAGGCATAAACTCTGAATTAGGAGTGAAAGCAATAAGAGATGTTATTTACCGTACCATTGTTACTTGCTCTTTAAATGCTCTGCATTCCATTTCTGGTGTTTACATAGTGAAAATGACAGCATCTCTGTGTTCCAAAGGGGGCCTGAAAAGGGTCCAAGGCTTCACTTTGACTTTTGATCAGATTTATTTTCATAATCTTTTCGCAGTGCCGTAACACCCCGTGCAGCATTCTGCATTTAGGTTATTTCAGCTAAATATGTAGAAAATAGGTGACCTTTAGGATTTCCTCTGTGCATCTCCCCAACCTCACCCCCCCCAAACACACCCCCATTCTGAAATGTTTCCCCTGAATTAGACATATGCAAGACCAACCACATTTAGGACCTGACAACTTTGTCCAGATCATCGTTGTAAACTTCAAATGATACACAGACACATTTGAAAAAAGGTCTCCTCTCTGCATTGGAGAATCCTAACTCAATCTTGTGTATCTGAGAGCTGATATAGCAATTTTATCAGACTCTGTATCTTTTATATTGCTTTGATTATAACTCAGGGTTTCCTAAATGACACTGAAAAGCTTAAAGAAAGGTTTTACTAGTTCTTTCCCAATGGCAGTTTAGGAAATATCGGGGAGCTGTCCGTTTGCAAAGGGCATAATGAGCTCCTTAAATTCATAGTCTGTGTTGCTGTAGGAAGGAGTGGGGAGTGCAAGCTTGCATTCCACCTCGAGCATTTTCTCCCCACTATGCACAGTTGCGTCATTGAGAAGTAAGAAGTCCTCTTAGATCAGTTCAAATTGCTAATATATGTGTCCTACAGCCTGCAATATAATATTTATGTAGCTTCCGAAAGACACCTGGGAGGATTCCCTGTAATTCAAGATGGTAGTCTGACTGATGGGTGTAGAAGAATTTTTTTTTTTTTTAAAGAAATCTTTGTTTGTCCCATGAGATGTTCACACTTTTCGGCTGACGGCGCTGTATTTTACTCATCCTGTATAAAGCTGTCAGTATATTCATTATATGTGTCTCTTGAAGACTCTGAGCAGATGAGGAGAACAATTGCTGGAGGGGGGAAACACATTTGAATCGAAATCTTCAGAAGAGCATTTCTGTAGTCTCTCCTGTTCCTGCTTCTGCGTGGACTGTCCCTCACACTTTCTCTGATTGCATGTTATCTCACACTGTTGGTAGATTACACTGAATGTTTCATCTGTATATAAAAATTAAAAATTCAAACAAAAATCTGGCCCACATGAAGAACAGGCCCTTTGGGCATATGGTTCATTATGCATATTCGTTTAATTACTAAAACACTTGCGATGGCTTTAGTGCCCTTGCTTTCAACTTGCAAAGTTGGATCTGTTCTATTGCACAGAAAATATAGTGCAGGATTCTGTTGTGAAGGAGAAAAAAAGAAAATAAAAAAATAGAGCCTTTGAAGAAATTATTGGAATTCACCAAAAGGAGGTATGATTCTCAGTATGAAACAAATGGAAGTAGGGATTTCTCCCCTTCCTCGTCTTTGTCATCTCCTTCTCCCTCCCATTTCTACCACTGCCCTGAAGGCTGTTTTTACTGTGGTTAGTTTATAAGTAATGTGAGACTAAGGATTTAGGTTTCAAACGTGTTCCCTCTGAGCGCCTCAAGTCCCATGATGAAGCAAAGTCTTATTGTTTAGAAGGGGGCTGCTATGAAAGTGTGACTTTAATTGATTTTTCAGGGCAAACAGGTGGTGATGGTTTAGACATCTCCTGGCCTGAGTGCCACTCCTAATTTGGGGCTACACATATAATAGCTTTATTAAAATAAACAATCCCTTGGCTTTGGTTTTACCTGAACATCTGCCTCCTGGTTTTTAAAGAGCTTTTAAAAATATTTTCATTGTGTGCTTAAAAGGGTCTGATCCTAAAATAGCTAAGAAAGACTTTATTTTCTATTTATGCCATCAAATTTGTTATTTTTATCTGATGTTAAAGACACTGAAATTTAGAAGTATCTTTAAATGGGATAATCATTACTTCAGTAGTTTTCTTTAGAGCACGTTCATGTACAAGATGCAACAGATTTCCAATGTAACAGGTCAAAAATTGAATTTGTAGTTGCTGGGTTTTGATTTGAACTTTTATCTTGGTGCACAAAAGATTGTTTGAGTGAGTACATGTACTTGTGTGTGTGCACACACATGTTTTACGACTATATTTTGGATTTATTCCTGAGCTCTGGTGATGTTTCAGCATTGTAAAAAAGCTCCTTGAACTCCTCTTGATCAGAATAAATTCAAGACTCCTAACAGCATTTCTAAGGGAAAGGAGGATCCAAGCCTTGGCATCATTCTTGTTTTTAGTGGCAAGTATGTGTGGCTCTGATACAAGCACAATTTTGCTTTTCAATTAAGCAAATAGGTAGTCTGTCTGAGTAACGGGAGACCATCCAAGACATTCTTGATACTATTCCTAAAGGAATTGTACTTTGCTATAAATAGCATCACTCACTAATCATTATTGGAGGGTTCCTGAATTAGGGCACCTTAGTCGGTTTTAAGCACATCGAATATGTACAAAGCTATTGCAGGCTTAATGTGAACTTACTGCAAGCCTGCTTCTTTTAGTGCCAGAAATAAAGCTGCAAGTGGAGTAACTTAATACAGTGAACTGCTTTACTCTATCACTGCACTAATGCTAATTAGATACACTTGCTTTATTACCCAGAGCATTTTTTTCTGTGTTCATTCTGATCTAATCTTTCTATGAACATAAAGGAGTAAGTCATGAAGGAGTAAGTCGTAAGTGTTATGTTTAAGCTTTTAGTCACAATTGCAAACTAACGTTCATGTGAGCAAAGTCAGAGAACATTCTTAGAGAATGCTTTGTCCACTTACAGTCCAATTAGAATCCCATTGGACTTCTACCATGGAGGGCCCCACAGTGCCAAAAATTACGCTTCTGAAATGAGTAAGACACTTATCGATACATTTAATGGAATTTTGTTCTTGACCTCTTCATCTACCCACCTTTATGGAGAATAAATAAATGCGTGAAGATTTTTTTTCCTCTCTTCCTTTAATCAGAGCAGAGATTTGCTGATGGCTTTGAAAGATGTATTTACCAAAATCAGACTTTCAACTGCTCAATTACCACCTTCTGCAAAGACGCATAATGAGAAATTTATTGTCTGATTCTAGACCTGAAATTATGATCATTCTAGGGGGAAAAAGCCAATAGTGCAGCACATTAGATGCTTTTTTCCTTTCATTTAGTTCAGTGCTTTTCTACTTTTTAAACTACTTTTTCTGCCTGTATGAGTGGTGTGGGGATTTTTCTTGGGCCATAAGTGATTGTTAGACTTTTTTCCATTTATATAAAATCATCACAAAATGTAGACTATAGTGTGGCCAGTAGCATGATGCAAACATTAAAGGGATCGAATTTTAATAAATGCTTCACATTTAAGGGAAGAAAAACTATTTAATAAGAAGTGAATGTATGATATAGGTTAGAAGCCTTCTTTTCCCCCTGTTTAAAAAAGTCCGTTAATATATTCTAAAGGGGAAAATAAAAGTCAATGAAAACTTCATGTCTAGAAGAATGGAGTCTAAAAGCCTCTAACTTATATTTAACATTAAGATAATATATTTTATATATCATATGTACTTTCTTTAAAATTAGAATGGATCAGGCATAGTCTTCATAGAAATGTTCAGTATAGTGGTATTGTGAAACTGACAGTTTGAAAATGATATGCATTGTTTATTTAAATGGTCATAGAGGATAGTAAAAGTGAGAAACATTACACTCGAGATGTCTACCTACAAAAGCATTGGGAATAAATGGCCAGGTGGGGTTATACCCACACCAAACTAGAACTACTTGATGGAAATGTGTCTCTAAGAGCAAGACATCAAGTCTGATGTTCCCCTAATTAACTGACCAGGTCACTCTATGATATACAGAATTAGTCAAAGACAATGTCAAATAAACACCAGAAATAGTACATTTCACTGCTCATGGATCTTAGGAAAACAAATGGTTAAAGAATTTTGATTTGGTAACCTTTCTTTATATTATGGCACCGAGAGCATGACTTAGAGGTACAGGTGGAAATATGAAGGTTTTATTAGAGAGCAGGGAAGAAAAGGGAGGGTCAGGGCAGGAAAGGACATTTTGATTCTGGAGCTTCAAGAAGCGGAGATTTGCCAAGGCCATTCTTCCATTATTGATGTCTCTTTCCCTTTCCCCTTCTCTACATAGGACCTTGATTGGGAAGAACATGCCCCCTCCTACACCCACTGGTTTCTTCCAAAAGTGTAGAATTGGTTTTGTGGTCAGTCTAAACAGCCTTTCCTAGTTTCCCTTCACCTCTTTTACGTTATGTAGGCAGACCTCCTTTTATCAGGCTTCACTTTATTGCACTTTGCACATATTGTTTTGTTTGTTTGTTTACAAATTGAAAATTTGTGCAAACCTAGATCTAACCAGTTTATTGGCACCATTTCTCCAAAAAAGCAAGTTATCCAGAAGTTCTAGCTGAGATAATTGATAAAGGTGGCTACACTAAACGGTGGATTTTCAATGTAGAAGAAACAACATTCTATTGGAAGAAAATGCCATCTAGGGCTTCCATAGCTACAGAGAATGCTTTACTTTAAAGCTTCAAAGGACAGGCTGACTCTCTTGTTAGGGGTTAATACAGCTGGTAACCTTAAATTGAAGCCAATACTCATTTAGCATTTTAGAAATCCTGGGCCCTTAAGAATTCTACAAAATCAACTCTGCCTGTGCTCTATAAATGGAACAACAAAGGTTGGATGACAGCACATCTGTTTGCAGGATCATTTACTGAATATTTTAAGCCCACTGTTGAGATCTACTTCTCAGAAAAAAATGATTTTTTTTTTTCCAAAATATCACTGCTCATTGAAAATGTATCTAGTGGCTCAATAGCTCTGATGGAGATATACAATGAGATTAATGTTGTTTTCATGCCGGCTAACATAACATCTATTCTGTAGCCCATGGATCAAGGAGTAATTTCAACTTTCAGATCTTATTAAATAAATATATTTTGCAAAATGATAGCTGTCATTGATTATGAATTTTTCTGATGGATCTGGACAAAATAAGAACCTTCTTGAAAGGATTCACCATTCTAGATGCCATTAAGAACATTTGTGATTCATGGGAGGAGGTTAAAATATCAATATTAACATGAGTTTGGAAGGAGTCAATGGCAGCTTTCACAGTTGACTTTGAAGGGTTCAGAACTTCAGTGGAAGAAGTAAGTTTAGATGTGGCAGAAATAGCAAGAATAGAATTAGAAGTAGAGCCTGAAAATATGACTGAATTGCTATAATTTCATGATAAAACTTGAACATATGAGAAGTTTCTTCTTGTGAATGAGCCAAGATAGTGGATTCTAGAGATGGAATCTACTCCTGGTGAAGATGCTGTGGACATTGTTGAAATAACAAAGGACTTAGGATATTCCATATCTCGGTTAATAAAACAGTGGAAGGGCTGGAGAATGTTGACCCCAATTTTGAAAGAAGTTCTACTATGGTTAAGATGCTATCAAACAGCATCACATGCTATAGAGAAATCTTTTATGAAAGCAAGAGTCAATTGATGTGATAGACTTCATTGCTGTCTTATTGTAAGAAATTGCCAAAGCCACTCCAGCCTTCAGCAACCACCACCCTGATCATCAGCAGCCATCAACATTGAGGCAAGACCCTCCACCAGCAAAAAGATTATAACTCACTGAAGGCTCAGATGATAGTATTTTTTTTAAGCAATGAACTATTTTTAATTAAAGTATATTTACTTCACCTTTTTAGACATATGCTGTTGCAAACATAATGGTGCAACTTACCATTGCATATGTTGCTGTACACTGTACTAGACTGTAGCACAGTGTAAACATAACCTTTATTATGTACTGGGAAACCCAAAAAATTGTGTGACTCATTTTATTGTGATTTTTGCTTCATTGTGGTTGTCTAGAACCAAACTCACAAGTTCTCAGATGCATGCCTGTGCAATTTTATTAATTTTATTTTGCTACTGTAACAAATGATCAAAGACATAAGTGGCTTAAGAGGACACAAATATATTATCTTTTTTTTTTTTTTTTTTTTTTTTTTTGAGACGGAGTCTTGCTCTGTGTCCCAGGCTGCAGTGCAGTGGTGCCATCTCGGCTCACTGCAAGCTCCGCCCCCCGGGTTCACGCCATTCTCCTGCCTCAGCCTCCCAAGTAGCTGGGACTACAGGCGCCCACCACCACGCCCAGCTAGTTTTTTGTATTTTTTTTAGTAGAGACGGGGTTTCACGGTGTTAGCCAGGATGGTCTCGATCTCCTGACCTTGTGATCTGCCCACCTCGGCCTCCCAAAGTGCTGGGATTACAGGCTTGAGCCACCGCGCCCGGCCACAAATATATTATCTTGTGGTGCTGGAGGTCGCAAGTCTAACACTGTTCTCACTGGGCTAAAATTAAGGAAGGGCTCTGATTCCTTCTAGAGGATCTGGGGAGAATCCATTTCCTTTGCTTTTCAACTTCTGAAGGCTGTCCCCACATCCCTTGGCTCATGGCCATTCCTCCATCTTCAGATCCAGCAAGGGAAGATTGTTGAGTTCTCCTGTCACATGACTCTGACCTTGTTTCTGCCCTCATGTCTTTTCTGGGCTTTCTTGTGCTTCCCTCTTCAACTTTTAAGAACCCTTGGGATTGTATTTGTCCCACTCAGGTAATTTGGATCATCTCCCTATTTTAAGGTCAGATGATTAGGAAACTTAGCTTCATCTGCAACCTTAACTCCCTTTGTCCCAAAACATAACGGGTTCTGGGAAATAGGATGTGGGTGCCTATTTGGGGTGCCATTATTCTGCCTCCCACAATGAGGTCATGCATTCCTGTCTTCCATTCATGTGGCTTCCTGAAGGATAAGGATTTCTAAAGCAAGTTCTGGTTTCTTGCATAGGAAGTGTTTCAGTGAGAGGCTTAAATTTGGGAAAAGGGAGGAGGTTATGTACTATAGACATTTTAATCTGAGAGTGGGTGGGAGTCACATGTTGTGGGCAACATGAAAGATCTTTGATACTTGGTGTGTTCAGTCTCCTTTCTCCATGACTGCTAGTATATGGCTGGAGGGCAGGATGTCTGGGAGGAAGCTGTGTACCTGTTCACACCATGGGTCTTGGGCATGCAAGCTTTCATGGGGAGAGGAATGGATGAGCTAGTTCCAGGGGCCAACCAAAAAGGAAAAGAGGATAGAGAATAACTTTGAGGGTTGTGCAGGACTCAGAAATAATTCCTAGTGAGTGGGTGAATAAAAGGGGTACTACATCCATGGTGTTTCCCCATATGACTCTACACAGTTAGTCAAACTTCAAGCCACATTTTGAAAGTGAGTAAAGTCCTATATTCTCTGTAAAACATCCTTTAGCATCCCAGCCAAAAGCAATCTTGCCCTTTCCCAGCAGCTGTCACAGTGAAACTCTTCCTATTTTTTTTTCCAGTTTCCCATTTCCCTTGCCCATTTTCATAATTTAGGGTACCATGTCACCTGATGTATCTAGTTAAACATTTGATCATATCATTTCTTTGTTTAGAAATCCATTATTCTTATTTCATTTCAAATCACATTCTCAACTTCCGACTGTGACATACAGGATTTTCCATGACCTGGTCCCCACCAAGTTCTCCAACCTTATTGCTAGCCATTGCTCTATGAACCAGTGCTGTTGGATGTTTTACCATCTCCAAGCATGTGAAACCTTTTTAAATTTTTACTACTATCAATCATCATCTGTTTTTTTTGTTTGTTTGTTTCTTTTTGTTTTTGTAAAGATGGGGTTTCACTATGATGTTGCCAAGGCTGGCCTCTAACTCCAAGGGTCCTCCTGCTTTGGCCTCCCAAAGTGCTGGGATTACAGGCATGAGCCATGACATCTAGGCTACACTGTCAGTCTTAACTAAGCGCTTTCATTGTCTAGCATTGAGCCTAAGACAAAGTAGTAACCAGTGAATTATCTGAGTACTTTTCTACAAAAATAATTGGTGAAATAGAGCCTAACAAACTTTGTCTTCCAAGTGATTTTCTTCACGATTATATCTCTGTCCTTTCACTTGGATGTAACCACTTATCCAATTGATAAAAACATAATGGCAACCATTCAAGTTCATCATTGCATTTAATCCTCTCAAGAGCCCTTGAGGCAGATATTACCATTCCCATTTCACAGAAGAAAAATGTTTGGTAATGTTTCCAAGATCACACAGCTAGTACTGTAGAGTCATGATTTAGATCCAAACTGAATATTTTCTACACATCTGTAAATAAATATTTACTGTTAGAAAATTTAATTGCTTCAGAACTGTTGGGTATAACACAAAAGGGAAAAGTACAACAGATTAGTTAAAAGCATTTGACTCCATATTCAACTAAAACATGCAGAAAAAATGTTTTAGTTGGTTGATTAATTCAGTAGTTTTAGTTGATTCAGAAACTGTGATATATTTGATCACCTTGGCTTTCTGGGCATTGATGTAGAATATAGAATGGAAATAAACCTTCCCCCAGAACTTTTCCACGCTCAAACTTTCCAAGCCACTCACAAATGTGCACACTGAGGATGCATTAGGGAAATGTATGGGATTGTGCATTCAGGAGACTCTCAAGCTCTGTCCTCTTGTTCTCCATGTTTAAAAATGGAAGGAGTTCACATCGCGAAATATAAAAAATCATTTCATTTGAAAATAGGTTAAAAGTCACAAGAAGTTAAAAAAGAAATAGTGCAAAGAGTTCCCGTGCCCCCTTCAGCCAGTTTCTCCCAATAAATATCTTACATATCCATAGTACATTTTCAAAACCAGGAAATTCATACTGGCACAATACTATTAACTCAGGTATGGACCTGATTCACATTTAATGAGAAGTCAAACAGTAATGATTTTATGTCCTTATTTAAAAAGAAATATTCATTTGACTACTATGGAATCATATCTAATGAGGTACCCTGATATTTGTACTTAAAACTGCATTTAAATAAGGCAAAATGGGAACTTGAATTTAGATATGTGTGCGTGCATAAGTGCTTGTGTATGTCAGAGTTCATATTGGCAGCTGCTGGATAATAAAACCATGCCTTATTCACTGTAGGGCAGTGATTGATAAAAATGTGTCTTATTCACTTACTCAGTTTAGAAGAAACTGAGTTTAGCAGCACAGTGCCTCAGATGTAGTAAAAGTTTCATAATGTTGGTTGAAATAATTTATTATTATTATTATACTTTAAGTCCTGAGATATATGTGCAGAACGTGCAGGTTTGTTACATAGGTATACATGTGCTGTGGTGGTTTGCTGCACCCATCAACCTGTTATCTACAATAGGTATTTCTCCTAATGCTCTCCCTCCCTTAAACCCCCACCCCCAGACAGGCGCCAGTGTGTGATGTCCCCCTCCCTGTGTCCGTGTGTTCTCATTGTTCAACTCCCACTTGTGAGTGAGAACATGTGGTGTTTAGGTTTCAGTTCCTGTTTTAGTTTGCTGAGAATGATAGTTTCCAGCTTCATTCATGTCACTGCAAAGAACATGAATTCATCCTTTTTTTATGACTGCATAGTATTCCATGGCATATATGTGCCACATTTTCTTTATCCAGTCTATCATTGAGGGTCTTTTGGGTTGGTTCCAAGTCTCTGCTATTGTGAACAGTGCTGCAATAAACATACGTGTGCATGCAGAAAAAATGTTTTAGTTGGTTGATTAATTCAGTAGGTTTAGTTGATTCAAAAACTGTGATATATTTGATCACCTTGGCTTTCTGGGCATTGATATAGAGTATAGAATGGAAATAAACCTTCCCCAGAACTTTTCCACATTCAGGCTTTCCAAGCCACTCACAAATGTGCACACTGAGGATGCATTAGGGAAATGTATGGGATTGTGCATTCAGGAGACTCTCAAGCTCTGTCCTCTTGCATTTGTATTATCCAGCATAGTTTGGATTCTGATTTAAGGGTCTTCCTCCTGGGCCACTACATTCTACACGCTGCCTCACTGTGACATTACTCAACTACGATGTTGGATAACAACAAGTGGGATTTGGTTAGACCTTTCTTTAAATGCTTGAATTTTGACTTCAGTTTCAATTCAACAAATGTTTGAGTATTTATATCATATAAAACTTTATACTATGTTTTATAAGAAATATAGAGATGAATTATATATGATTCTGGATTTCAAAGAGCAAAATAATTCCGGTGAATTCAATAGATATGAACAAAATTAACCATTATGCCAGGCAAAATATATGCCAGGTATCTTATAGAAAGAATGGTTTGCTCCAACCAGGTGGACCAGTAAAGGAGAAAAATGAACATTCCTAGAGACACTTTAAGGTATTCAGAAGAAAAACAGAAGCAGTTTTTAAGAATGGCAAATTTATATGCCTGGAATTTAAGAATTATGGTAGGAACAGAGTGAGAAAGAATTGCATATTGCATATGTGAAGGTCAGACATATTTTGATTTGATGGGCCCGGAATTGCAAACTGATAGTTTTAGACTGCCTGTAGAGAGTGGGAAAAAATAAAAGACCTTGAGCACAAGAACACTGAGATGAGACCTCTGCTTTGAGTGATTCCTTTGACCCTGGTGTGAATGGACAGACACTGGAGCAAAGTATGATGAGCATTGTACAAATTCGAAGTGTGTTCAAATAATCTGGGTCTTGGCTGCAAATAATTGTGGAGCCACATTTGGCCAGCTCTGAGGTGTATGTGGGTGTGTTTGGGGGAAGGAGAAAGAGTAAACAAATTATCGTAAAGTGATTGAATTTGTTCTCCATGTTTAAAAATGGAGGGAGTTCACATCGCGAAATGTAAAAAATCATTTCATTTGAAAATAGGTTAAAACTCACAAGAAGTTAAAAAAGAAATAGTGCAAAGAGTTCCCATGCCCCCTTCAGCCAGTTTCTCCCAATAAATATCTTACATATGCATAGTACATTTTCAAAACCAGGAAATTCATACTCGCGCAATACTATTAACTCAGGTATGGACCTGATTCACATTTAATCAGCTTTTACATGCATTTCAGTGGTGGCGGTATGTACATTCAGATAAACATCACCACAGTCGAGATACAGAATTGTTCTGTCATCACAAAGAACTTCACTTGTGTTGCTCCTTAATATTCACACATCCTTAACCCTAACCCTGGCAACCACTTAACTATTTTTCTTCACTGTAATTCTATCACTTTGAGAATGTCATACAAAAAAGAATCATGCCGTATGTAACCCTTGAGATGGGCTTTTTGCATGTAGCATAATGGCCTTCAGATCCGTCCAAGTTGTGTGCATTAATAGTTCATTCCTATTGTGAACTCTTGAAAAACGATAAGCCTGGGTAATGTCAGATCTAGTTTTGCCTGAAACAGTCAGCTGAAACTGAGTAAGAAACAGTAAGAAATAGACCCCTTGGAGAAGGGATGCAATCTGAGCTTACCATGGTCCCCACCACACCCTATAGTCTTCCACCTGGGCTACGTTTCAACTACTTGACCCTTGAAGCATTTTAATTTGCAGTTCTTGGCAGTGGCTAACATTTCTGAAATGGATATAAGATGATCAGTGTTTCATAGGTTACTGTGTGTGATGGAGAAAAGAAATGGTATCCCTTTCTCAGGTAAGTTCAGAATACAAAGTCTCAAAGAGTAGGATGTGACATTATTATTTTAAAAAAATGTAGCTGCCTGTACTCCCAGCTACTTGGGAGGCTGAGGCAGGAGAATGGCCTGAATCTGGGAGGCAGAGGTTGCAGTGAGCCAAGATTGCACCGCTGTACTCCAGCCGAGTGACAGAATGAAACTACGTCTCTCTCTCTCTCTCTCTCTCTCTCTCTCTCTCACTCTCACACACACACACACACAAATGTAGCATGCCCTATTATGTTTATGCAATGTCTATAAATTTATTAGGCATGGATTACTTTTCAAGTGCTTTTGACTACAAAGGATTTTTGTACAGGTATGGGGTGGAGGTGTCAGCAGCTGAAGGGTGGGGCTGTCAGGAAGACAGAAGACTGTTGCCCTTTTCCATGTCCATCAGTGAAGAGGAGCAAAGCACAGTGAGAACTGAAGGTCAGGACCTCAGCATCTCTCCACAATTTTGTTACCATCATAACCTGGGATGTGTGTGTGTTGTTTGGTTAGTAGCTGTTTTCCTTTTCTACTTTCTTCCTCACCCTGGCCTTTATCACTTTCAAAATCAGCACGTTGTCCTTCATGGCAATTGTTAACCAAACAGTGGCTGCTTGGGAACCCTGAAATCATGGCTTTTGAAAGCATTCCTAGGCCAGTGCAGAATCACACTCAGTGTTTCCAGTGGTACGTGATCTACTGTAAGGGAAAACAAATATAAAATATGTCACATGTACAAAGGAGTTTGTAAAACGATGTATGCACACATATATGCAGTTTAAAGAAAGTTGATAAGGTAAAACATCTGTGTACCTACTGCCCCACTTACAAACTGAACATTTTTTGAAGTTCTTTCTCTACTTCTTTGTAATTGAATCCTTCCTGCTTTGTCCCCAGGAGTAATGGTAATACTGAATGTTGCATGTCACTCACTGTCAATTGTGGTTTTGCCATCTTTGTATCTATCTTTCAACAATGTGTTCAATTTTGTCTGATTTTTGAAGGTTTTAGAAATCATAAAAAAGTCTTATTCTGAGACTTGCATTTATTTACTTAGTATCATTTTTGATGTTCATCTATGTAGTTCATTTACATTCTGTATAGTATATAGCTCTGTGAGTAAATTATCCATTCTATTTTAGATAGATCTTTGAATTGATTACATATTTGGCTATTTTCATTTTGTTTTTTGAGTTTTTTTGCCATTATCAAAAGTACTCTTGTAAACATCATTATACATATCATCTGGTGGACACGTGTAAGGATTTAGAGCAATAGCTCCCAGTGGGGTGCCTGGACAGCAGCATCTAAAAACTTTTCAGGAATGCAGTTTCTTGAGCCCAACTCCAAATCTGCGGAATCAGGAACTCTGGGGATGGGACTTAGCAATCTTGTTTAAATAAGGCCTCCAGGTGCTTCTCATACAGGCTCAAGTTTGAGATCTCTTGCTCTAGGATATATACCTAGGAGTAGGACTGCTAGGTTTTGGGATATACACTTTCTGCTTAATTAGTTAAGCTAACCATTTCCCAAGTGATTATTGAACTATCAGCATCAAATGAAAGTTATGATTTTGCATCTTAGAAAACTCTTGGCATTATCTGACTTCTTAATTTTGTCATTCTGGTGTGTTCTGAAGGGGTACTTTGGTGAGGTCTTAATTTGCATTTTTTATTATAATACTAACACATTTCATATGTTTGGGGGCACTTGGATCCCTCCTTCTTTGCTCTATCTTTGCCTAATTTGTCTAATTTTCTTCTCTCCCTACATTTTTTGTTTTTTTTTTGTAGAAGTATTTAATCTAGATACACATTCTTTGTACTTAAAATATCTTCTGGAAGTTTCTATTTTTTCATGCTTTTTGTTTTATCTTTTGATGAACATAATCTTTAATATCAAACTTACTCTTTTTTTTTCCTGTGGTTGGTGCATTTCATGACATGTTTGAAGAATCCTTTCTTATGCCCAAAGTCATAAAAATATTCTTTAAATTTTTTTTAAATTCTACATTACATCTTTAAATCTACTCATGTTTTAATTTCATTTTTGTGTTCTGGGTAGTATCCAAATGACTTGGTATCATTTATTGAATATTCTGCCTTTTCTCAATGATCTGCAATTTCCACGAAGTCATAAATCAAGTTTACATACATAGATTGGCTTCTTCATTGGTCTCTTGTCTATTCCTGTACCAGTATCACACAAATATTTAGGTTTAGCACAGTTCTTCCCAATTTCCTTTTCTTCTTCAATAATGTCTTGGTAAGAAAACTTGGCTCTTTGCTCTTCCATCCAAGAAGTAGAATTCACTTTTTGTGTTCCACAAAAGCAGGACAAGACCAATATTGAAAGTAAGTCAGATGCAAACTTATTAACTTTCAAAATGAATACATTATAAAAAGAACAGCAGAATGAAACCAAGTTGATTAGGAGACATAAAAAAGGAACAAAAATCATGTGTAAAATCAACAGAAAAAACAAAATTAAAAGTTATCTTTTTGAAACACTTAGAGAACTGATTATTCTTTTCTCAGAGTTTTCAATGGACAAAGAGAAAAGACACAAACAGGCATTGGAAGGGGAGATTATTCCGATGAAGCAGAGATTAAACATAACAGGATATTATGACCAATTTTAAACTTAAAATGTTGAAACTACATGAAATGAATAAAGCTTATACAACAACTTATCAGAGTTGCAAAAGAGACTTAAATAGTACTAAACCCATTAAATAATTGAATCCATAATTTGATGTCATCCCAGAAAGCTAAACCTAAGGCTCAGGCAACTTTAGAGGCAAGTTTTACCAAACATTAATGGATTAGGTAAATCTTATACAAACTTTTCATTTTTTTTTCTTCTGGCTATTACTATTTTTTGGACATGTCAATTGTCAATTTCATTATTGCTCCATGGAAGGCAATGTGTCTTTTTTACTCCTGTGCCTGCCTTTCAAACTTGCTTTTGATGATTGATTATTTTCAGTTTTACTCTGATATGCCAGAGAGAGAGAGAGAGAGAGAGAGGGAGAGGGAGAGGGGGAGAGAGAGAGAGGAGAGAGAGAATATGTGTGTGTTTCTTTAGTCATCCTATTTGGCATTCCTTAACTTTATGACTTCATGTCTTTTATAAATTTTGGAAGATTCTCATCCAGTATCACTTATAGATTTTCCTAGTCTCTCTTTCTCTTTCTGGATGTCAAATTTTTACATATAAAGTAAACCTTTCTCAGTCTGCCATACTTCTTCTTATTCTATTTCTAGTTTTACCATATCTATCTCTACTTGAAGTGTAGACATTTTCTACTAATACTCCAAATTATTAATTTAATTCCCTACTCTAAATCACAAATTCTCTCTTTTGCTTTATCTGTTCCTCTATTAAATTCATTTATTGAGCTCTTCATTTTGTTTATGAAGTTCTAGGTGTTCATTTGACTCTTCCAGATCTTAGTTCTCTGCTGCTATTGTTTTCACCAGTTTCCATGAACATATGGATTATAATTATTTTAAAATCTATATCCTATAACTCTAATATCTAAATCACCCATTTATTCTGGTTATCTTTTTTCTTTTGATTTTTGGTCATTGTTTTTTCCTTCTGTCTATACCTGATTATTTTTGTTAGAACATTTTAAAGGGGGTGTGGACTATGTTATCTTCTACCGGAGAATATATAGAGTAGGCATTTAGGATATAGCAAGTCACTCTGATCCCATCACAGATGGAGATGATCCAAGGTAGGATTCCAGGCATCTTAAGGATTCATCTATTTCTAGTTTTACCCCATGCCTAGTATGTAGTCATTTAGGATTCTCAACAAAACTATGCAGTATTTACTAGGGCCCTTCTTTTTAAATAGTCCCTTACCTCTAATTTTGTCTCTCAACCCTGTGACATTTCCAGAAGACTTTAGCAGCTACTTTCTGCTTGGTCTCAACCTTCATCCTAAGCATGCATGGCTTAAGAATTAGTAACTGTTTTGAGGAGAAATGAATGTAGACTGTCTAGCTTGACTCTCTGCTATTCTTTTTTTAATCCTCTTTATTTTTGTCTTTTAAGTCCTAGCTGCTGCAGTTACCATGCATGCACTCCAATTTTTGTCTCCCCAGATTTTTATGATTGAAGCAAACTCTAGGTTAGTACTTTGTACTCTGTTGATTGCTGTGTCCTGCACAGTGAATTGACAAAAACAAGTGTATTCGTTCATTCTCTCGCTGACATGAAGACATACCTGAGACTGGGTGATTTATGAAGACAAGAGGTTTAATGAACTCACACCTCTGCAGACTTAACAGGAAGCATGACTGGGAGGCCTTAGGAAACTTACAATCATGCTGGAAGGCAAAGGGGAAGCAACATGTCTTACCATGGTGGGGCTGGAGAGACACAGCAAGGAAGAGAAAAGTGCCACACAATTTCTCACAACCAGATCTCATGAGAACTCATTGTCATGAGAACAGCAAGTGGGAGGTTCACCCGCATGATTTAATCACCTCCTACCAGGCCCCTCCCCTGACACGTGGGGATCACAATTGGACATGAGATTTGGGTGGGGACACAGAGCCAAACCATATCAACAAGGAAACAAACAAATAGGAATGAAACCAACCCCGAAAGAGATGAAGCAATAGCAAACTAAGGGAGTGTATTTGTTTTTGATCCTGTCTCCTCAGGTCCTAGAAGCCTTGATTATTCTCAGATATCTTCAAATTGTTGGTTTGTGTATATTAAGCAGTTTTCACAGCTTTTTTTTTTTTTTAAAGGAATATTGAGAAAAATTTTCTCCATACTGAAAAGCTGAAGTTTATCTTGTACTTAACATGCCAGCTTAACAACAATAGTATCGGAATTATTTAAATCAAACCATACCTCTTCCAATTTGTAGGCTTTTGCTTTTCCCTATTTAAATTCTGGACAGTCTCATTACAAATTATACTTCACTTTTGTAAGTCAATGTTTATTTACACTGGCATACACATTTACCATTGTTTTTCAGCACCATACATTTTTGCATTTTGCCTTTATATTTGGGGCAGTTGTCCTTCTATTTCAAGTATATCTTTGATATTTAAGTTCATGTGGGTCTTCTGGTGAGAAACACTCCTAGCTCATGTTTTTCTGAAAATGTCTCTGCTTCACTCTCCTTTACAGATAATTTGTGACATACAGGATTCTAAATTGAAAGACTGAAAAAATATATATGTTAAATTATTCTGCTGTCGTCTTGCTTTCCCTGTTGCCTTGAGGAATAAAGTCACTCAAATTACTTTTCCTTTGTAGTTGAACTATTTTTTCTCTAGCTGCTTTTAAGTGTTCCTCTTTTCCCCAGTTGTTTTTTCAGTTCTACTATGATAGTTTTATATATAGATCATTCTTAATTTATCCTGACAAGGAATTTTTGGGGGAAGGTGGTTTCCTATATTAATCTTTCAGCATTTCTGGAAAATCTTCAGGCATTTTTTCTTTATATATTGCTTCTTCTCCATTCTCTGTTTAACCCCTCTCTCTATGCCAGACACCTATCAGACCTTCTCATTTCTATCTTCCATGTATCTTAACCTCACTTGTATATCTATAACCTTGTTTCTATCGTCTGTGTCCTCAATTTCTTTGGAATTATCTCTCAGTTCACTAATTTTCTGTTCAGCTCCTTTTAATCTGTTAGTGTACCCATTGTGTTTACATTGTATTTTCTCTCCTTTATACCATTCCTCACCAATATCTCAGATCACATAGTCCATCCTTAAATTAATTTCCTTGCCTTCTCTACTTTCATTAGACTTGATTAGCAGAACCTCAGGTAAGCTTGGTTCCCCCCCCCCAAAAAAAAACAAAAAAAACCCCCAAAAAACGTATTTCGTGCATCCTGACAATTCCATTACACTTCTATTACACTTCTATAATCCACTCTCCTTTTTACTCTTCTAGACTATTCACTCTTTAGACTATTTCATAATTTCTCTTCTGCCTTGAACTTTTAATAGTTCTTTTGCTTATCCTCACTCTCACAGAATGACCATGATTGGCATAAGTGCCCCTCTACTGCTACCCTCTACCAACATCTAAGTGCCCCTCTACTGCTATCCCCCTACCGACATCTGTGCCTGTGTCATCTGCTTTTCCTTCTGTAGCTATGGATGACCTGAATTATTGCTAAGACCAACCCTGCATTTTACAGTGGATTCCACCCTTAACACTGATTCAAAAGTAGTGCTCCAACTGTTATTTCCCGTCTCCTGCCTCATAATTTTATTTCTCTCTCTCTCCTCATGTATTGCTACAGTCCCTTCCAGCTATCACCCTATTTCTCTGCTCTTCATTGTAATAAACCCTTTCAAAGAGTTATGTCTCCTGTCTACAATTTTCCCCATTCTCTTAAACTCACTCTTGTCTAATATTTGCCTCAGCATTTTACTAAACTGCTCATTTCAAGTCACCAATGACCATATCTCAGTATCTTACTTGTAAATATATTGTGTCCATCCTCTTTAAAATACTTTATCTATTTTCAAGAACACAGCCATCTCCTAATGTATATCTTTGTCTCTGGCATATCCTCAGGCTCTTTTTCTGACCCCCTGTCTTTTCAAACTCCAAATTTGGACTTTTGTCGAAATCAATTCTGGGCTATTTCTTTCTAGTTGCTTTCTTGCTAAGATTATCCAGTCTGATATCTTTAAATGCCATCTGGAGTCTGATAATCCACAAATTTATGTATCTAACCATAACCTCTACCCTGAATTCCAAACCATGTATCTAAGGTTTACTCTGTGTCTCCACATGGACATCTAATTGGCACCTCTTACTCCACTCCCCAAACCTGCTCTTCCTACAGACTTTGTCTCAATGCATGGGCAAATCCATTCATCCAAGTTTTTCAAGCTCTTAATCTTGGAATCATTCTCAATCATTCCCTTTTTATCTTCTCATCTAAACTGTTTGCAACTCCTCTGTCCCTAGTTTCTAACTAGTCAAAACATGGTCACTTCCCACTAATTCCACTGCCATCACCTTAATTCTAGGACACAATTAACTCTAACCTGGTCTTTTCAATCGTGAAATACATGTTGTCTCTTCATGATTTGTTCTCATTATGCAACCACAGTGATTCTTCTTAAATATGAGTCAAATTATGTTATTCTGCTTCCTGCCCTCTTGCCAGCCTAACAAATCCCTTAGAATAAAAGGCAAGGACCTTACAGCCATCAACCAGGCCCCTTGTGGCGAACTCCTATTCCTTCCACACTTCTCTTTCCAATCTTCTTGCTCACTTTGTTTCAGACACAAGGAGTCCATGCTGCCTTTTTTAAAAAACACAAACACACACATACACACACACACTGGAGGATTACACTCATGCCTGTAATCCTAACACTTTGGGAGGTCAGGGTGGGAGGATAAGTTGAGGTCAGGAGTTCGAAATCAGCCTGGCCAACATAGTGAAACCCAGTCTCTACTAAAAATATGAAAAAAAAAAATTGGCCAAGCATGGTGGTGGGCACCTTTAATTGCAGCTACTTTGGAGGCTGAGGCAGGAGAATCACTGGAACCTGGGAGGTGGAGATTGCAGTGAGTGAGCTGAGGTCATGCTTCTGCACTCCAGCCTGGGTGACAGAGCGAGACTCCATCTCAAAACTAAAAAATAAAATAAACAAAACACAAGAAGGCATACTCCCAATTTTGGGCCTTTGCGTTTGCTATTTCTTCTGCCTGGAAACATTATTCACCTAGATACCCACACCTCCTCCAAGGTCTTTGCTCACTTATTGCCCTCTCAGTGATGTCTTCCCTAATTACCTTACTTGTAATTGCAAACCCAGCCCCACTGCCTGATATTCCTTCCCTTCCTTTTCTTTGTTTTGTTTTCTCATGGTGGATCTTTTACCGCCTGATATATATACATAGTTTATTTTTCTATCTCATCTTCAACCCTCATATACAATGTAAGCTACATAAAGGCTGCTTTTAGTTTGTTTTTGTTTATTCTTGTGTCTAAGTCAATGTAGGTGTTTAACAAATCAGTACTGAAGAAAAAATGAGTAATAAATTTATCCAGGAAATAAAGTAGTGACAGGAAGATGAGTTTAGTTTGTATGGTCCAGGGATAGAACATTATAAGTGAAGAAATAGTCAAGCAGTTGAGAAAATAGCTTTCTAAATTAGAGAAAGGTGTATGTTCAAAAGCAAAGTCCTGAACATCGTTTTATATCTTAGGGTTTGCAAATGGTGCAGTGTGATTAGGAACCTAGAATGTATGGTGCAGTTGGATTATTATGTACAACCAAGTCTGAGCCAGTTAATGAAAGGTCTTAACTGTTAAATTATGAGGTCTGGATGTCTTAATGTTGGCTAGAGAAAAATGGAATATTTTAATCAGTTCGATGCACATGATAACACCTAGTCGTGTATTGTTGTTGTTTTGCTTTGGTATAATGATATGTAAGACATGTTTTTCCTGCTTTAACAAAAAAAGGCAGTTACAACTTCTTGAGAAGGGGCTTGATCTGTTACCTTAGAAATGAATGTGTACCTGGTCAAATTACAATTTTTTAAAAATTTAACCCTGGAGTTTTTTTGAACAGAATTAACACAGCTTTGTTTCACCTTTACCCAATATGTTTATACTAAAATAATCTTACTTATGTGATTTCTCCCTCTAAATTATGCCCTGTACAATAGGATGATTTTTCATAAATACTGTATGATTATTTAAAGATATACTGTTTCAAATATCTAGATTTTATCTTTATTATGACAAATGATTTGATGTACAAAATATTCTGAAAGAGTATCTGTGTCTGTTTGCTGCCCTTTCTTATTTTCTTGCCTGAAGGACCACTCCCGTGGTTTTTAAAAGAAATTTAGAACCTTCTTCAGTACTTTTCAGATGAACCAGCTTCTAACCCTCTTAAGTATTCGTACAGAATCATTAGATTTTGAATTAGCAGTACCTTACACCAGAAGAAATCAACTAGCCCTTCCTTGGACTTCCTGGGATGTTGTTCTTGTTTCAGTTTTAACCCAGGAGTTTAGTAAGGTTGGAGAGTTTGGGTCGGTGGGAAGGAAGGTGGATGTTGGGTCCATCTATTCTTTTTCTTATATTTGTTTTGTGGTGTAGGAATGGGTAACATAACAGAAAGTAGATTTTTCATTAGCTGAAACTTAATTTATATGATGGCAAATATAGAGAACATATAGAGTTCTCTTATGATTTTCTACCACAAAAGAACACTTAATTTTATTATTACATACTTAATGTACTTATGTCATCTTAGGTGACTACAAAACAGAAGAGCAATTTAAGATTACCTGGTTACTTTGACCAATTTTGGGTCAAAGTTCTATGCTATATAATGGCCATGTTGGCTAGATTCCCAAATGTCTGTGGCATGCCTAGCTATTTACAAAATAGAAGTATAAAACAACCCATGATTTTGTGTGAACAACCATAATGAAATATATTTATTCAAATGAGGCTCTTGATTTCATTTTTCAGTTTTTTAAAACACTACTTTCATGGACAGTGTGTAAGCCATAAGATGCACACTCTAATCTCTATAATCATACTTTGCTTTGTTTCAATAAAAGCAGTGTTTTTGAGAATTATTCAGAGACTCGGCTTCTTGTGATTTGGCTGTTTCCTAATCTCAGATTCACTCTTGAAGGACAAAAGGACAGAATCTTAAGATAATTTCAAATGAGATCCCAGAGTATTTAGGGGAACAGCCCTGTCATTCATTGAACTTGGTATCTGAAGTTAACTACTTTTTAGTAGAGGCATTCTCTTGAATGTTTAGAAGATAGTTAATGGCTTGGTTGATTACTTAATTGGTTACAGACCACTTCATCACCACTTCATCATGAAACCTGATAGACATAACCTGATTTGTTCTTTTAAAATTTTTGTGACATGAGATAACATCCTTCTCGTTAAAGAAACAATACATAGAGGATTTGTTAGATTTGTTCAAGTGTCTATGGCAATGCTAGCTAAGTTCTTCAGTCACAGCTAGCTTGGAGCCACAGACTCTTGAAGGTATTTTGATCTTTAGGGTTTTCCTCAGAAAAAAAATAATCTTTTCAGAGTCACTTTCTCCTATCTGAGATTTAGCATGTATATATTTTCATAAAAACTATTGCAGATAAATTTTAGAATAGAAAGTGAAGAAATATTTGCAGCTGAAAATTTAAGGCAGTATTTTGAAATTACACTTTCTGGTCACCTCTGCACCTGTGTCATGGAACATACTGGGAAGACATGCATGGTAGAGTAAGAAGTTTCCTTGGTGCCAGAGAAACCAAGCTTCAAGCAATGGTCCTAACATACGTGATTTTTCTGTTGTGTTTCTGAGTATTGTTCTACTGTATGGATATATTCACTTTTTGGTTGACATTTGGGCCATTTCCAGTTTGGTTATTTAGAATAATGCTGCTGTGCTATGAACATTTGTGGACGAGACTTTTGTGAGACATATTAAACAGAAGTAGAAAAGCTGTATTATGATAAATATATGTTCAATGTTTTGAGAAACTGCCATACAGTTTTTCAAATTGGATGTACCATTTTGTGTTTTTACCAAGGATGTGTGAGAGCTGCAGTTGTTCCACATTTTTGTCAACACTTTATATTTCCAATGCTTTAAATTTTAGCCCTTCTAATACATGTGAAATCAGATTTTGTAGTGGTTTTAATTTGTGGTTTCCTAATGCATAATCATGTTGGATATCTTCCTATGTGTTTGTAGGTATTCATATGGCTTTTTGTGTTTGAAGGATTTGGTCAAATATTTTGCCCATTTATACTGAGTCATCTTATTAAATTATAAGAATTTTTTTGTCTTCTGGAAACAAGTTCCCTTTCAGTATATGTAGTGAAAATATTTTCTTCATTTTGTGATTTGCCCTTTCCTTTCCTTCCAAAGAGCAAAAGGGGAGTATATTTTGATGAAGTCTTTGTGTGTGTGTGTGTGTGTGTGTGTGGTGGGGGGGTTGCTGTCTGACTCTGTTACCCAGGCTGGAATACGATGGTGCAATCATGGTCACTGAAGCCTGTAGCCTCTGGGCTTGAGTGATTTCTTTGCCTCAGCCTCCTGAGTAACTGAGACTTACAGGCACATGCCATCATACCCAGCTCATTTTTGTGATGTTGCCCAGGCTGGTCTCAAACTCCTGGCCTCAAACAGACCTCCCAGCTTGGCCTCACAAAGTGCTGAGATTACAGGGGTGAGCCACCACGCCCAGCCTATTTTTTTTTCTATTTTTATGTTACTCTTTATATTTTTTGTGTCCTAAGAAATCTTTGCCTACTCTAAGATGGCAAGTTTTTCTCCTATCCTTTTTTCTTAGAAGTCTTAAAATTTTAGAATTTACATTTAGATGTATAATCCATTTAGAGTTAAATTTGGTATGTTATGTGGTAAGAGTAGGTGATTTTTTCCCCATACATATATCTGGTTTTTCTAGTGCCACTGTTTAAAAAAAATCCAATTATTTTCCATTTAATTACATTGGCAACTTTCTTAAAAATCAACCACTTTTATGTGGATCTATTTCTGGACTCTGTCTTCTATTCCATTGATGTATAAGTCTGTCTTTTCACCAGCACTACTTCTATTTTTGCTACAGCTTCATAATAACTTGTGAAGTCAGCTAGTGTGTTATTTGGTAAAATTGTTTTGACTATTGTATGTCATTTGCATTTTCTTTTTCTTTCTTCCTTTTTTTTCTTTTTTTTTTTTTCTTCTAAATGTTTTTACTTTGCTTCAAATATATATATAGGCCGTTACCTGTATCCATGTAATCTCAGTGTACAAATCAGCAGTAAGGTGATACTTAATCACGAATAAAAGTAACAATACCAGAGGAGTGCATGGCACAAAGAAGTTTGCAGAAAACTGTTGATTTTGTACCTTGCCAGTCTTTTGGGCCTTTTTTGTCATTCCTTGTTCATGCTCAAGCTGTGCTCCTCTTTTTGTTCTTCTCCCTCTTTTTTTTTTTTATTATTATACTTTGAGTTCTAGGGTACATGTGCATAACGTCAGGTTTGTTACTTGTTACATATGTATACTTGTGCCATGTTGGTGTGCTGCAGTCATCAACTCGTCAGCACCCATCAACTCGTCATTTACATCAGGTATAACTCCCAATGCAATCCCTCCCCCTTCCCCCCTCCCCATGATAGGCCCTGGTGTGTGATATTCCCCTTCCCGAGTCCAAGTGATCTCATTGTTCAGTTCCCACCTATGAGTGAGAACATGCGGTGTTTGGTTTTCTGTTCTTGTGATAGTTAGCTAAGAATGATGGTTTCCAGCTGCATCCATGTCCCTACAAAGGACACAAACTCATCCTTTTTTATGGCTGCATAGTATTCCATGGTGTATATGTGCCACATTTTCTTAATCCAGTCTGTCACTGATGGACATTTGGGTTGATTCCAAGTCTTTGCTATTGTGAATAGTGCCGCAATAAACATACGTGTGCATGTGTCTTTATAGCAGCATGTTTTATAATCCTTTGGGTATATACCCAGTAATGGGATGGCTGGGTCATATGGTACATCTAGTTCTAGATCCTTGAGGAATCGCCATACTGCAATCTACCCATCTGACAAAGGGCTAATATCCAGAACCTACAAAGAACTCAAACAAATTTACAAGAAAAAAACAAACAACCCCATCAAAAAGTGGGCAAAGGATATGAATAGACATTTCTCAAAAGAAGACATTCATACAGCCAACAAACACATGAAAAAATGCTCATCATCACTGGCCATCAGAGAAATGCAAATCAAAACCACAATGAGATACCATCTCACACCAGTTAGAATGGCGATCATTAAAAAGTCAGGAAACAACAGGTGCTGGAGAGGATGTGGAGAAATAGGAACACTTTTACACTGTTGGTGGGATTGTAAACTAGTTCAACCATTTTTTTTTTTCTTGAGACGGAGTTTCGCTCTTTCACCCAGGCTGGGGTGAAGTGGTGCAATCTCAGCTCACTGCAGCCCCTGCTTCCTGGATTCAAGTGATTCTCCTGCCTCAGCCCCCCGAGTAGCTGGGATTACAATCATGTGCCACCAAACCTGGCTAATTTTTCTATTTTGAGTAGAGACGGGGTTTCACCATGTTGACCAAGCTGGTCCTGAACTCTTTTTTTTTTTTTTGAGACGGAGTCTCACTGTGTCTCCCAGGCTGGAGTGCAGTGGCGCGATCTCGGCTCACTGCAAGCTCCGCCCCCCGGGTTCACGCCATTCTCTCGCCTCAGCCTCCCAAGTAGCTGGGACTACAGGCGCCCGCTACCACGCCCGGCTAGTTTTTTGTATTTTTAGTAGAGACGGGGTTTCACCATGTTAGCCAGGATAGTCTCGATCTCCTGACCTTGTGATCCACCCGCCTCGGCCTCCCAAAGTGCTGGGATTACAGGCTTGAGCCACCGCGCCCGGCCTGGTCCTGAACTCTTGACCTCAGGTGATCCACCTGTGTTGGTCTCCCAAAGTGCTAGGGTTACAGACATGAGCCACCACGCTCGGCCTGCATTTTCATTTAGTGTTTAGAATCAGGTTGTCCATTTCTATAAAATAAGGATTGCTTGAATCGGTAGGTCAATTTGTGAATAACTGCCACCTTAACAATACCAAATCTTCCACTCTGTGAACTAGGCATATTTATTTTCTTATTTACGTATTCTGTAATGTTTCTCAACAATATTTCATAGTTTCCAGTGAGGATATCTTGCTCATGTTTTATAAATTTTATTCCAAAATACTGTGTTGCCTTTGTGGTGCTACTATAAATGGAAATTTTAAAATTTCATTTTTTAATGTTTTGCTGCTAGTATTAATATCTAAAAATGATTTTGATATTTTAATAATAATTTTGTATCATGGACTTTGCTGAATTTAATTGTGATTTCTAGGATTTGCTTTGTAGATTCCTTAGGATTTTCTACATTTAAAAAATTATGTCATCTGCTAAAAAAAGTTGTACCTTTTTTCTTATATTTACGCCTTCTGTTTCATTGTTTGACTTTATTGTAATGGCTAACACATTCCATTAAATATCGAATAGAAGTAGCGAAAGCAGACATGCTTGCCTAATTTCTAATTTAAGGGGTGCATGCAAGTTTCCCCATTGTAAAATAATTTTGTCTGTTCTAGAACTTGATATAAATGGAATCAAACAGTAGGTACTATTTTGTAGAAGGCTTTTACCACTCATGTGTTTTTAAGATTCATGTGGTTGCATGCATGAGTCATTTCTTTTTTAACTTGTATTTGTCTTTTTAATCAACCTGTCAAGGTACAATTTATGTACAGTAAACCCCTGCCAAGTATGATCAAATATGGTACCTACAAAATTTTTACAGATGTCCTTGAACAAATTGACGAAATTCCTTCCAATTATTATTTGTTAAGAGTAGAAGGGTGTTGAATTTTTGTCAAAAGCTTTTTCTGTATCTGTTGAAATAATCACATGCCTGTTCTCCTTTATTCTGTCAATATTGTGAATTACATTGATTTTTGAATATGATATCAATTTTTCATTCTTGGAACATATTCTACTTGGTTATAATTTAGTTTCATATATTTCTTGATTTAATTGACTACTATTTTCTTGAAGATTTTTGCATCTAAGTTCATATTTGGTCATTTGTCTGTATTTTTATTTCTTTGTAACAGTTTTGTCAGATTTTGATATTAGGGTAATACTGGCCTCATAAAATAGTTGGTAAGTATTCTTTCCAAAGTGATACTCTTTCTTTTCTCAATGTTGAGTAGAATTCAACAGTGAAACCATTTGCCCCTAAATTTTTCTTAGCGCAGACATTTTCGATAAATAATTCAACTTATATATTGTTCAGTTCTATTAGGTTGTATTTTACCATTTTTTCCTTTGTTTTTGTTTTTGTTTTTTTTTTTTGCCACAGTTATTCATTGTATTTTATCTCTGTCTTTTTTGTTTATAGTGTTTTATTTCATTAATATTTAATGTATTTTTTTGTATTGTTGGATTTTAATTATTTTATATTTACCTCTTTCTTACTCTGTTTCTCTTCTTTTGACTTTTAGATTTCCATTTATCTATTTACTTTTACAATTTATTCCTCCCTGCCTTTTTTATGTAGTTGCTCTGAGTATTAAGGTGTATGTGTGTATATTTTCCCCTTAACTTTTCACAGTCAATTTAAGATTAATATTGTATAACTTCATCTAAAACATAGAAGCATTACATGTCATCTAAGTCTAAACGTCCATCTACCTCTAACCTCATTTATATTAGTTTCCCTGTGTTTCACACCTAAATACATTATACACCTCACCAGGATAATGTTATAAGCTTTGCTTTAACCATTTATAAACATTCTGAAAAATAAAAGAAATAATATTTTCTATTTACTTATGTATCTACCACTTCTGATACTTACTTCTTCCTGAAGTTTGCATTTCCATCTGGTATCATTTTTTCCTCACCTTGAAGAATTCCTTTAGTATTTAGTGATGTGCAGATATCTACTGATAAAAAATTCTTTTAATTTTCTCATATCTAAACCTTTAACTTTCATTCTTATAGGATATTTTTACTGGATATAGAATTCCGAGTCTAAAGTTTTTGGTTTTGTTTTCGTTTTGTACTTTAAAAATGCTATTGTATTATCCCCTTGCCTCCGTGGGTTCTGATGACAAATCTATGGTGATTCAAATTGTTGTGTTTATGATAATGTCATTCCTCTCTAGTTTTTATCAACATTTTCTTATTATCTTTATTTTCCAGAAATACGGTGATGCTATTTATCCCCAAGGCTGGATTTCTTTAAATTTACTCCTCTTGAGGTCCTCTGGACTTCTTTAATCTGTACATTTTGTCTTTTCCTAGATTTGAAAAGTATTCAGCCAATTCTTCTTTAAATATTTTTCTACCCATTCTTTTTTTCTGAAATTCCAAATACCCGTGTTAGAACTTTTGAAATTTTGATGGTCTCCAGACCTTCTATTAATTTTTTTCTATTATTTTCTGTCTTTTATATTTGATGATTTCTCTTGATATCTTTATAGTCACTGACTTTTTCATTCTTAATTTTGCTACTAAAAATATCCATTGATTTTTAAAATGTTTAATGTTGTATTTTTTAGTTGAGCAGTTATTTTTTAATGTTTCTATTTTATGCTTATATTTACTGTTTTACCCATGGTGAGTTTATTTTCCATTGCCTCACTGAGCATGATTTTTATAGGTGTTTTAAAGTTCATTTCTGATAATTTCAACATAAAGTTCACCTTGGAGTTGGTATCTTTTGATTGTCTCTTGCTGGAAAATAGATTCCATTTTCTTGACTCTTTGTATGTTGAGTGGTGTTTGAATTGTATCTTAGATATCAGCAGTTCTATGTTGCGGAGACTCTAAATTCTGCTACATTCTTCTAAACAACTTTTTTTTTTTTTTAAAGAAGGCATTTAATTTTATTAGACTCAAAATGCAAACTTTATCACATGTTTTATGGTGATAGCTTTGATCTTAGACTGCTTTGAGTGTGCTCTGCATGTATGCCAGCAACTTTAGCGGCATTCACATACTGAATTTGGGGTTAACCTTTGCTTACACTCTCCTTTCAGTGTACCTCTGCACTCTCCAGTGGTCTTGGTTGTCCTTGAGTGCATTCCTGTTTCCTCCATTCAGAAGTAATGGTCAAATTTTCATTGGAGTTTTATACAACTGGTACTATCAGAGTGACTGCAGCTGCTCTTGGATCAAAGATACAAACATTTTTAATTAATTCCATGCAGATCTGATCCCTTCTTTCAAAGTTACAACTCTCTTTCTTTCTTTGAAGATGCTCAGATAATTACGCTTTTTTTCTAAAATAAAATATTTTTCTAGGGTTTATATTTGCTTTTCCTGAAAGATATGTTTGTTAGGAAATCAGTTCTTTACTACAGAAATGGGAATTATGCATTGATTTAAAATATATCTAAAGGCACTAAGGTCTCACTCTAAAAGGGTTTTAGGTTATTTGAATGTGATATTTAAATATAACTCAATTTTTGTTGTAAAACATTTCTAGGATTGCTTAAGTATTCCTGATAGAGGCAAATGCTATGGCAAATGAGGTGTTTACTTAAAACAACCATCTCCTTAATACTGGTAGCTGTTCAAGTAATTTTTTCAAAGACATATTTAGTTTTAAAATGAAGAAAGCAAATTTAAAATGATGTGTCCTGATTTTTCTCCATAGCTTTATGTCAGCCTCTTCTTACTTGAAGTTACATTTAGCAATTTAAAATAATAATAAAGTCCATTTACCCAGTAGACAGGCATTTAGAAACAACCACCATTTAGTATATAGTTAAAACCCTCAATTCCCAAAAAAATTTAATAGGGAAAGGGAAATAGGTAACAAATAGGAAAATTTCTAGCTTTACCTAATAAAGAAATTACTGTTGGCTCTACTTTTTGCTATGTTTTATTTTATAAAAAAAGAAACGTTGGAAAAGATAGAAAAATATAGGAAAAGATTATATATTTGATATTATAAAATTTTAAATAAAGGAAAGTTGATGGAGCAAGTCACACTGGAGGAAATCAGTGTGGTTTGATTTTTTTCATTGATCCAAAAAGTATTTCAAAAATTTCACACTTACACATCAAAAAAAAAGGTTTAGGACTAGGAGAAAAGTACAGAATGGAAGAAGGTGAAGGAAAATCATCATGATTTACAATTTATATGATTTTCTACATCAGATCTACAAAAGAATGTATTTGCAGTGAGCTGAGATCCGGCCACTGCACTCCAGCCCGGGTGACAGAGCGACACTCCGTCTCAAAAAAAAAAAAAAAAAAAAAAAAAAAGAATGTATTTGCAGTCTCTTACAGCTAATAAGAGGGCTCCGAAAGAAAGTGAACAATGTATAAAAATTAGTATTTCTGTACCCAGCATTAACCAATTAAATGATAAACCTTAAAATTGTTCCATTGCTGTTTATAATAGTGTTAAACTCCAAGTTACTTAAAAAAACATGGAAAATTAGTACAGTGAAAATAATAAAATATTTTGAGATACCTGAAAGAAGTTCTGAATGTAGAGAAATAATCATTATGAAATGTCAATATCAAGATACCAATTATCTTTAAATTATAAAGACAATCTCAGTCTTAATTTTTCTGAGTTGTATAGAAATTTATAAATTAATTCTGAAATACATGTGGAAGAGTAAAGGGTGAAAAAATATCCAAGATCATTTTGAGTGTGTAATAAGAGACTTGGACACTCAGATATTGTATGGTTACTAAATTATAGTTTAAAAATGTGGTCTTGGTAAAATATAGGAAAATATATCAATGAGGAATTGAGAGGGCTCAGAAACAATAGACACATTCATGTGGGAACTTGGTATATTGACAGAAGTAGCAATGTAGGTTAACGAGAAAAATGGGGATCGTTACAGGAATTTAGCTGTAAAAGATGGCTATAAGGAAAAAGTTGACATTGAATTGCCTGAGGTAAAGAAAAAATGAAAGCAAAACCAAAATTGAGACAGAATAAAGATCATACACGCATATCTTTTAGAAGAAAACACAAGGAAATAGCTGTATTAACTCAAGGTAGAATATGATTTCTTAAGTAGAACACTGAACATTAAAGGCACAAATCCTCATGTAAAATACTAATATATTTGATTACATAAAACCGCTATTTCAGCCCAGGTTTGCATTGATAAGGGAGTAGAGTTGACAACTTGCAAAGCATTCATTTGAATGGGAACTATATTAGTTAAAATAAATGTACTTGATTGATGTATACACCATGAAAAGAACTATAAAATATACTATTGATTAAAATATTTGCAGAACAATAGGAACATTTTTATTTTGTTTGTTATTCCTAATATATATCTAAGGTGCCCTCAGGTGGGAAAAATTCACATCAAATTTAGGACAAGGTTGCCTTTAGAAGTGAGAAGAATAAGACTGAGGAAGGTTGACAAAAATGAATGTCTATGCAAAACATCTTTAAGTATTAGAAAATAAAATACAACAACACGGTTTTACCTCAGTGAAGGAGTTTCTCCCAGAAATACAAGATTGCTTCAAATTATGAAATTACAAATACAACACATCACCATATTGGTGTCTTTAAATGAAAAGGATAGAACCATCCTTATCTCAGAGGATACTGAAAGAACAGTTAGCTACCAACCATTCTTGATTTTAAAAATTATACCCTTGTTAAAATTGCTGGACAAATTTTTGTTTAAAACATGTTTTTATTAGGTTTGGAACAGATATGAAAGAGTATTTATAAAACATTTCAAAGATATAAAGAATAATGATCACCTATATGTAAATTTTCTGGTATTAAAAATGGTTTGTGTGTGTGTTCTTAATGTGATATGATTTATCACTCTAGAAGTATTTTCATTAAAGCCAAGAATTAAACAATGATATCCTTCTGAACAGTTTAACAATTTTTTGTAGGAGTAACGAAATCAAGCAGAAAAAAACAAAGGTAAAAATAAAAGAAAGAAAACAGAAGAGGATCCTTATTTGTAGATTATGTGACTATATTCTTAGAAACCTCACAGGAATGGAATAAACTATTTGATACAATAAAGAATATTCAGTAAGGCTGCTAATGCTAAAAACATATATGTAAATTATTTGCTTTTATATGTAAATAATGACAAGTTTGAAAAACATAATGGAAGAAGTGATTTTATTTACAATGGGCACCAAAAATATAAAAGCAATATATGATAGCCACAAAGAGAAAATTTTTAAATGTTAGAAAAAGTTTTTAGCAATAAAACAGTATTGCTTTTGGAAAGGAAGATTTCATATTTAAGATGCAGTAATTTGCCTTTTCTAAGTTGATATGTTATAGCAGTGACTTTTTCAAGCACTTACAGACAGCTGATAACCACAAATTATCTTATTTCATCTTCTAGACTCCCTGTGAGTTTGAAAAGAAAGTAAAACTCAAATTTTGAAGTAATTTACCCAAGATTTCACTCCTGCCTCATAATTAAAAGGTGTTCTCACCTTATTTATCCTAATTAGTGTGTTTCTTGGAGGTAGAACCATCTCATTTGCACTCAGGTCTCTAGTAACCATTGTAGCATAGGCAGTTGGACTCAGTCTGAAATTGTCACTTGCCCTTCTATGTGAGGAGTCACAAATTTCAGAGGTTGACAGAAATTGGGCAGCTAAAAGAATACCTTTTCTGATGTAGACAATGCTAGCCAATCATTTTCTTGTGTCCATAGAGTCTCAAAATTGGTAGATTTTAAGGATTTTAACAAAAGTTTGGAAATCCAAAGTCTTTCTCTGAAATATTTGGATTTTTCAATATTGGCAGCCAACTGAAAAAGTAATGGCTTTCTCCTGTTCAAATAAACCTCACTTTTGGCCAAACTGGGCCTGTGGCCTGCCTCTTTGTGACCTTGGACTTTTTCCATACTATTTTCCATAAATTCTGGCACACTAAAATCCATGGGCTTTTCAGGTATGAAGCAACTGTATCTGTCTATTCCAGAGCGTGACTAACCAGCTCTTTCTATACTACCAGTTCTAAAACTGAGTTGATCATTGTGTGTGTGTGTGTGTGTGTGTACCTGTTTGAAAATGTTTCTGAAAGTGACTAGAGATAGCCCAATTGAATCTCCTTATGTCAATGCATAGGAATTTGATTGCTCCCCTAGTGTTTTATCAAGCAGTCATGTGTTCTTATTTGTCTTTCAATCAGGTATTTTTGATCACTGTCTGGAATTTTGAGCTATATATGATCCCTTTGGCATTGTTGCTGATCTTTGTCTACAATTTCATCAGACCTGTGAAAGGCAAGGTCAGCAGCATCCAGGACAGCCAGGTAAGCAAGGATTCGGAGTTCTGACATTTGACTGCCGAGAAATGTGTTAACAACAACAAACTACCACCACCACCAAATCATGGCCCAAGTCCATTTCGTTTGAGATGTCAGGCAGCCCTACAAATGCACTCATTTTGCAGTGGAGGTCTTCTATCATGTGTAATCTGGAGTCTTCTTTCTGTGGCATCTTATGTTCCTGAGTCTTGGCCTGCTTGAGGGGAGCCTCTGGTTCATGGTTATTATTTCCATGCTGGTAGCACATGTCTGTGTGCTCATATGATTCTCTGTAGAGTTCCTGTGAACAATCTCCTCAATCACCAACGACACCTTTGCTGCCTCTGTGGGCCGTTGCTGGGCATGCAGAGAGCTCTGCAGGGCTAACTCTGGCCTTCCCATGAAGGTATCTTATGCAGTGTTCTCTCTGGCTTGAAGGCTCAGGAGATTCCCAGAGGCTTGTCAACTCCCAGGGCAATCAGAGAGCGGGTGGGCTTAGACCCATCTATTTGCAGGTGCCCACATTTGTCTGGAAATTCCCAAACTTCCTGTCTTGTTGAAGAAAGCAAGACCCTTTCTCAAAGACATCACTCTGCATCTACTGATCCCACTTCCACTCTGACTCTCCTGCCCCTGGCCCCCTCACTGCACCCTATAAGATCTTTTTCTGCTCTAGGTGGCCAGGAACTTGTATTTGTAGGCTTTTTTTTTCTTTAATGATATAATCTAGGCATTCCAGATTCAAGAACCAAGTTTTTTAAACAAAAATCTAAAGTCCTTGATTAATTTCCTTTCTAGATAGATCAACTTCACATTTGGTTTCCCAAGAGTCAATCAAATCCTGACTGTTTTTGTTTATTTTTCCTTATGTCCTCATAATGGACTTAAGGGAGGTTTCTGGTTTCACTTAGGAAGGAAGGAAAGTGGGAAAAATGAGTACTGTGGCAAGAGGAAAATTTCAAAATTTACTTTCAGGCAATTTCAAAATTCTATTCTGTTTGATTTTTAATGTTTTAATTTTAATGTTTTAATTATTTAATGCAATAGGCATGAACACATATCAGTGAGAAAATAGAACCAGCTAATAAATGAATGACTTTAATAGATCCATTTAAGGACTAGGTTTCACAGAGTTATAGATAATGGAAATTTTTGCAAAGAAACATCTCTAATATCTGTGTTGTCAACAAATATTTTTACAATGCTTATGCAGGTTTTATGTGCCCACTGTGTATATATGTTTATAGTATGTGCATATGTGTGCATGTATGTGTGAGCATGTACATATACTAGCATACATGTGCATATTAATATACCTATGTGCACATAAGTGTGTATGTATGTATAAAGCCTTTATTTATCAAACATTGAAAATAATTACCTAATTTAGTTCTATAACACAACTATGAAAGAGGCAAGAACTATTTTCATTTTATGTCTTATGAAACTACAGTGCATATGATAAAGTGATTTGCTTAAAGTCACAAAGCAAAAACTATTGAAACCATGTCCCAAGCTAAAGACTTCTCCTAAATATAGCATTTTTCCCCTCCCATAGCCTGTTTTCATTACCTTCCTGTTTATCCACTGGCTTTCATGAGACATGTTTGCTGCCAATTGTGAATAGGTTAGTTCCCCAGATGACCCATGAGTACCATACAAACTGCTGACTGCATCTTGTGAGAATTCTAGAAGGTAGGGCTATACTGGCCCTGAAGAAATTTCTTGATGACTGCTCCGTGGTTTTATGGAATGTAGCAGAGTATTTTCTGGATACTTCAGAGTTACTCCTTTTTAAGAGCATGATATTGTCAATTCTTTTTACTATTGGAACAATGACATCTGAACAGCATGCCTGACTTTTGCAAGGTTAAGCAGAAATGCAAGTGTTCAAGCTGAATATAGAACCTGTTGTCTAATACTGAGCTTTCTTTCCGAACTACTGACCCTATTTTATTATGTACCAACAGATATTAGTTTTTAAACATTGTGGTGCTATGATCAAACTCTGGCCATTAAATAGCCACGATTTTTACATTAAACAAGCCCATTAGCAGTACAGCTGGTGCTGTGGCACCTGAGCTAAAGCCAGGCACCCTTCAGTCCAGCTCTGAGCCTTGAGTTTCCTTCCCTCACCTGCCCCTTCTAACCCTAAACCCAGAGTAAAATAATAATGCCACAGTGAAACCTGTAACTTATTTTTAAGATTGATTATATTCAGACTAATGCATTTTATACTGTCTAATGTTTCAGTAATGGCCCCAAAGGGAGACAGCAGTCATTATAATAACAATGAGCCTAGCACTAGTGGAGTATGGTATTCTCAGCCTTAACTTAGCAGTTGGTTCATTTGTCAGAATAAGAACAACACTGTTTACCGAAAATACAACTCAGCAATGCATTTTTAAAGCTGGCTGCCTTCAAAGGGCACTGGCCTAATAGTTTTATTTATAGTCAACTGTTTTATGTAGATTATGCTTATTGTTTAGAGTCCTGCCACAGTGTCCCTGAACTTTAAAAGAGTTATTTTTTAAGAGGTTATAATGCATTTCAAAAATATGAATGCTTAAAGTCTGTAGGCAAGCTTTAAAATGTGTCTAATTTGCATTTGTTAATTTCAGTTGATGTTTTTATAAACACGTTGTGGGATTTCCTTTCAGGAGAGCACAGACATAGATGACGAGGAGGATGAAGATGACAAGGTGCGTATGTTCAAGAAAGAACACACAAAAAAACACTAGTGTTGTCAACAGATAGCATTCCTCCAGGTCGAATCTCTCTCCCCCCACTTTTTTTTTTTGTATTATAGAGTTACCAGTATAGTAATATTATTGTAACTTTTTAAAAGGATATCCATTTTTAAGATTTTTTAAAGTGACATGGAAAAGGGTAAAATAGAAGGAATAATTGAAATGTTATAAAAAGCATAACTATAGGAGGCCTTTTATTGGATGCAAGCCAAGATTACCCTTCCCCTTCAGAGATAAAAGGTAGCCTAGGAAGTCAAAAGTAAATCAAGTGAAATTGCTGTTTCTTTCGGCTCATGTCTGCACTCTGTGGGGTGGTCACCCACTTCCGTGCCTGTCATTTTCCCAGCTGTTCCTGGCAGTGTTTTCAGCTATATGTCTGTGTACATCTGTCCTTTTCCTTCTCCTGGGAGAATCTCTCAAATCTGCTGCTTTTGTTGTCATTACGCTTTCAGACAAACCTTCTGGAATAAAATGAAACAAGTGAAATGCCAAATGAAATGCTACTAGCTTAATGGACTTCCAGTCTCCTTAACCTGTGGGTATCTGGGGCGAGGGATGGTAACATGTAGGAGGCTTGTGGAGAGAAAAGGGCAAAAGGGGAAACCTTGAGAGTAAGTATCCTGGGTAAATGCCCATTGAATAGAAATGTATTCAAAGACGCTGGCTCTATGATACAAAGAGCCTTAAAATTAATTGAGTGGACCAGATGGTTTTGCCCATTTGAAGCAAATGGGGTGGATTACAAAGTAAATCTTATTTGTTGTGTTAAGAGGATCATTAATAGCAAAATAATAAAATCAACTATAATACTTTTAAAGGAAAAATGACCTTTTTCAGAAAAGGGGTTGCACAGATGCAAGTTTCTTCTTGATGTCTTCATGTTAGCGGTTTCTGAATGATTAAATCATTGAATATTGTCAGAGGAAAGCTAAGTTAATAAGGTTTATAATGGGATGTTTTACCAAAAAAAACAGAAGTATTAATGAAATTATTTTAAACCTGTATGAGGTGATAACTACAAGTCTAGGCCTCCTGTTCTTCAGACTGGCCAGCTATCAGGTGGGGGTTCCCACAACCCCTTTCTTGGATTCAGTGAATTTCTAGAATGACTCACAAAATTTAAGGAAATATTTACTTATATTTACTGATTATTACAAAGGACACAACTCAGGAACAGCCAATTGGAAGAAATGCACAGGGCAATGGATGGGGGAATGGGTGTGAAACCTCCACACCCTCTCTGGGCACACCCTGGAGCACCTCCATGTGTTCACCAACCCAGAAGCTTCCAGAATATGGTATTTTTGTTTCTATGGAGGCTTCATTACATAGGCATAATTGGCTAAATCTTTGGGCAGTGGTGTTCACGTCAATCTCTGCCCCCCTCTTCCTTCCCTGCAGGCCAGAGCTGGGGAGGACTGAAAGCTCTAACCTTCTAATCACATGGTTGGTTCCCCTAGCCACCAGCTCCCCCATCATTAGAGGCTTTCCAAAAGTCACCTCATTAACAGAAATCCAGGTGTGGTTGAAAGGGGCTTGTTATGAATAGCAAAAGATGCTCCTCTCACCTTTCTAGCTCGAGCTATTTTAGCAAGTGAGGACAAAACCAAATATTATAGCAAAGATGTTCATATCTCTCTTATCACTTAGGAAACTCCAGGAATTTTAGGAGCTTTGTGCCAGGAACCAGGGACAAAGAACAAACATACATTTCTTATTATATTACAACATCACATTAGGCAAAAATCTAAATATTTATAAACCAGGCCTGGATGAAAGGAAGATTTCTTCCTGTTTGGCCAAGCCTGTTTAAATGAACCACCAGTAGAAGAGGATGTCCTCTACCCTTTAGGAATAACTGTGACCATGTGTCTTTGGCCCATCTAATAAAGGAGAGTATCCAACAAGAAGATGAATGGAAACATGGTATTCAGTGACTGCCAAGCAACAAAATAAGGTCATAGTCAAGACCAGTGGTTGTCAAGGTCTAGTCTACCACTGATATGTACCTCAAGAGCTACCTAAAGGTCTGGAGAGACAGCCCTTTGGTCTGTGCTTTAAACCTTTCTGGGCAAGGATGACTGAAGAAGGAGTTGGAACGTCAGCATCCACAGGGATAAGCCTGGGAGCTGTTGCATTCATCTCAGCATGGCCCAACCCATACCAGTTGAGCCCACCTGTCCCACGTTGAGGGCACTGGCACTAGGGTTTTCCTCAGTCCCCCCAGGGAAAATTTATTCTTAACATGTTTTTATTATGGTATTTTAATAGCACTTTTTAATAGACAAGTATAACTATGGTGGTTTTGCTTTCCCAATTTTATATTTCTATGAAATCTTCTAGAGGAATAAATCTAAAATGATATTTTGACTTCTGTTTATGTCTATCCTGCTTAACACAACCCTTCTATTGTTAGGAAAGACGGGCAAATTTTTCCATCCTTGTCCATCTCTTTTCATTCTTCCTTCTGTAAGGGATTGGTAAACTAAAGGGATCTTCAACTTTCAGACTTTTTGAGTGCACATCCACATATGTATTACAGCACTTGGTTTCTTCTCTGTGTAGATCAGCTTCTACCACTGAGATGTGCTTGTCATAGACCAGGACATACAGTCACTGGGTGACTCCCCATCATAGTGAGCTGGAAGAAAGGTCTTATCCACTGAGCCCTTCTGGCTTCTGTTGTGTGTTAAACATGACAGACCATGCTTCTGGGAACTGTAACACACTCAGTGAGAGATGAACTGTTTACAAATTATAAACACACAGCCATTTTGTTCAAAACCAGAAGAGGAGAGAAACTCCTTTCTACCCAAACCATCCATCTTGAAGGTGACACTCTTTAATTGCCAGTGCTCCTTCCCACCAAATACCATCACGGACGACTGTGGAAGATAAAAGCGTGCCGGGGCCTGTTGGCACAACTTCCTCGGGAGATGAATGCTTTGCCATGTTCTGCCTGTCTCTCATGCACAGACCAGGACACTGTCTGGGGTCTGTCATTCTTTTATTGTCTGGAACAGGGATTATTGTAAAATGACATCACTGTAACCCCTTGTTCCTTAGCATTGTGAAAAGTTCGTGGTAGTAACTTGTATTAGAAACCAGATTAGACTTCACAGTTTTGCCTTTTCTTTTGTGGACTTTCAGTGGTAACATAGAACTTTCAGGTAACTAGGTTTTTGCCTTTTAGGAGATGAAATGTATAAGCTAAACTTTGAAGAGAGGAAATCCCTCCTTTCTAATACCTGATGGCTCATGTAAGAAATTGCTTGTTACAAGTCTAGTTTTCTAGGGGCTCCAGAACAAACAGATAATAGCTAAGTTCAGCCAACAGCAATCAGTTGACATTTCCTATTTGTATTAGATTCCATATGTGGAATCCTTCCATGTGGACCTTATTTGTACGGATGGATTACAATGAAAATTGCATTAATTTTCTACACAGTAAAGGTCAGTAATTGAAGCATGAACCAAGAAACTATTGTGTAAAATGCTGTATCCCATACTTAGGAAAGGTCATGCAAGACAATAATATCTTGTTTTCATTACAGAAGGTATAAATACTTGCATTAGAGTTTCTTTCTTTTTCCAGCCCAACAATCACTTACATAGAATATTTCAGCATTTTCTATTAACATCAGGAAGAAGGAATCATAAGGGCATGTAATAAAAGAAAAAAAGCCCTGCTTAATGCTATCAAAAAGAAACAGTGCTCTAAGGCTTGCATTGTGGGTTGGTTTGTTCATAACTAGGTTGTCAGAAATAGAACTTGAATGATCTGTGCTTTTAGGATCATCAATGAAGTCACAATTGCCTGACAGTGTTTATGAAAAACAATATGACCCTTTTATATCAGTTGTAGATGAAAAACAGATATGGACATTTTCCTTTAAGAAAATAAGAAACATCCATTTTTGTTGATTGATTGAGGAGCATATTATAATGGAAGGATGCAAATGGATATTGTATCTATATTCTATTTTCACAAATTAGTTTGTCATTAAAATTTAAGTACAGTTTAAACTATCAATTTCAGTGTTTAAAATGATTTTCCGTCCTCTAAATTGATTAACCAGTCCCTTCCTCATTGCCCAGACAGGGCCTTCTTAGTGAGAGAAGCACATGGCATGTATCTAGAAGGAGTTCTCACTGTGAATTAACCTGTAGAGTCCTTTGGATGATGTGGTTAAGTCCACCGTGCCTCATTCCCTGTGTTTCCTTGTGCTAGAGAGAGAGAGAGGAGATGATCTATAATATCCTAACCAGACAAAACTCTTGTTCGTGGAGGTCTTCTTACAATCTAACAACAAGAGTAGTTTTGTCTATAACTCATTTGTGCTTTTTTTTTTTTTTTCTTTGAGACAGAGTCTCACTCTGTCGCCCAGGCAGGAGTGCAGTGGTGCCATTTCGGCTCAATGCAACCTCTGCCTCCCACGTTCAAGTGATTCTAGCGCCTCAGCCTCTGGAGTAGCTGGGACTACAGGCATTTGCCACCACACTGGGCTAAGTTTTGCATTAGAGATAGGGTTTTACCACGTTGGCCAGGCTGGTCTGAAACTCCTGGCCTCGTGTGATCCGCCTACCACGGCCTCCCAAAGTTCTGGGATTACAGGCATAAGCCACCATGCCAGGCCTGTTTGTGCTTTCTTCAGAATGTCTAAAACATAGTAAATTGGTTAGATTAGTAATTTTTAAAACTATGACATGAGCAGTGATACTTACAATGATAAAGTGTTGTATTTTTAAGAAAATAAAAAGCCAGAGAGTATGTTTGAATGGTTAACAATAGTTGCACGTGCACACACTCACCTTCAGGGATATACAATTTATATACAGGGCATATTGTAAAAGACCTGGTTATGGATGATTTTCAGGGGAATAAAGTGTATGGGCATTCTAATTTAAGTCCTTTTAATTTGATTTAATATGGTTTTTAGTGATGAAGTGACTTAATTGCTAACATTTTTATCATACTATCTTTCAAACCTTTTATAGTGAAGTGGATTCCAGCCAATTCTTAATTATCAGTTTATGCATGTTTTGGATGAGAGGGGGTTGCCTTCCCAATTTCCTGTAGTCCTTTGGCAAATCTACTTGCTCAGATACTCTTTTTAAAAATCAAACTCTCATTCTTAAAAATGTTTTGACTTCATAACCTTTAGAAGTCATCCAGAAATATTATCAATCTGGCCTTTTTGAACATTATTCAGAGCATCCTTCTTATTATCAAGCTCACTAATATTCCTAGCACAAGTAGATCTTTCTGATTTCTAAGGATTGTAGTATGTTATTCTCAAATATTATGAAATGTGATATGCTAGACTCAGTTGGATGAATTACCTATCCTTCTCTTAGCGAATGTGCAATTGTCTGACCAAATATCGTCAGAGGCTCTGATTTTTTCGTAGTTTGTATAGATTGAGTATCCCTATTATAAATACTTGAAATCCAAAATGCCGCCAAATTTGAAACTTTTTAAACTCTAATTATCAAAGGAAATGATCACTGGAACATTTTGGATTTCTGATTTCTAAATTAGGGATGATCAACCAGCATGATGCATATATTCCCAAATCCCAAAACAATCCAAAATCCAGAATGCTTCCGGTTCCAAGCATTTTGGATAAAGGATACTAAACCTGTATTGCATCTAGATATTTATTTCCCATTACTTAGAATTGTCACATCATGAGAAGGTAGAAGACATTGGACATTGCATCCTGATTATCCACAAGTGATTGGTTTTCTGAAAATAGTAGCTATGTCTTTTGTATTTAAAAATAAATCCAATTGAGACCATCCTGGTCAACATGGTGAAACCGCATCTCTACTAAAAATACAAAAATTGTCTGGGCATGGTGGCACACACTTATAGTCCCAGCTACTCAGGAGGCTGAGGCAGGAGAATTGCTTGAACCAGGAGGCGGAGGTTGCAGTGAGCCGAGATCGCGCCACTGCACTCCAGCCTGGTGACAGTGAGACTCCATCTCAAAATAAATAAATCCCTCATCCGTTTTACTGTGACTCACCCAATTATCCAATGAGTTTATGAGATAATTGATAGAAAGGGGGGAATACCACTTTTTTCTTCAAGGGAAAAATAATCACTGGAATAAAGTATTAAATAAAACAAGAATAATAAAACAAGGCCATTTCAAGTAAGAATTATTTAAGCAATTAGATTTATAAAAATATTAATATTTTAGAGTGTTTACAATTTGCAGACTGCTTTTATATGCAGTAGCTCATTCAGTACTCAAAACAAAATATTAAGTTTCATAGTATATTCCCTTGTCTACAAATGAACAAACCAAGGCTAAGAGAATTTCAGTAGCATATCAGATTTCTCAGCCAGGATAGTGGCAACACTCAAACCCATCTCTTCTGGTCTAAATCTTATTCTTGACCATGCTCCATTGTTGTGAAGGAAACCTGTCATTAATTTATTGGTTCATTTTTCTGCATTATTTTGCCAACATTTATTGATGTCTTTGTACCAGAGTCTCTATGAATACAAAAATTACAACCATAACCAAGGTGTTCATAGTAAATAACCCCAATGCCCTAAGATTACTGCCTTCATCAAGGTTTGTAATGTTGTTGTAAATGCTATGTTGGGAAAGAGAGGAGAAATGCTAGGTGAGGCAGGACTGCTAAAAAGAGGTGATGTTTCAGCCGAATCTTAAACTAATAATAATTACTTAACTTGTTCCATTGCCGAATCACGTAAATATATTATCTTATACCCACTCCTTTACTATACCTGGGAGAAAACTAAAGGATTCACACAGCTAAACCAGCAACTGCTGCTCTTGGTATATTTATCTACAGTAGTTACAGTTATAGAAAACCATTAGCCCTGTTTGCCTTGTGGTGGCATGGCGTTCTGTCACTTAGTGCAGAGTGACTTTTAATGAAATCAATCTTTCAAGGGTCTAGGTTCCAAATATTTTTTTTCCCTAATCTGTTGCCAATTTTTCAGTTGTATTTTATGAGTATCTTCCTATAGAGCTGATTGTTTATTCCTTTAACTTTTTCAACCCTATTATTTGATTCTAGATGAGATCCATGTTGCAGGCCACACACACAAAAAAAAGTGTTGGTAAATACCAGTACAATGCGTAAGTGCTTTATGTAATGAACAGATAGAGCAATATAAAACCACTTAGAAATGATATTGATTCAAAATCCAAATACTATTTTATATTCATTTCCCAAAGCAAAAGAACTACTTGAGAAAGAAGTACACTCCAGAAAGAGTACAGATCTCCCCACTCCAGTTTAATAGCATGAGCTGTGGAGTTGACTCTGTGTGTGTGTGTGTGTACGTGCGCACGTGAGTCCGCGTCCGCATCCGCGTCCCTGCATGCCCACAAAAATGCTTCATGGGAAGAAATTCTTAATGACTGTTCCTGGTGCATTGCTGGGATTCCCAAAGAATAATTTTTAATTTCATGTATCAGAAATATTGCTGCTTGTTCTTTGTTATGACAGATGCTAAGCTTTTTTTCATGCTAAATGTCACTCAATCTATTTCTAATGTTTATAATTTTCTAAGTTTTCAAATTATAGCCTTTTAATATTCAGTGGGATGAAACAGACCAAACATATTCTTGTTTAAAGTCTAAAGGTATATTTTTGCATCTTTAGTCTAGATGATTGAAATTACTGGGGGGATTTTGAGATAAAAATTTTTGCATTAATCTCTTCTGAGAATTCTGTTCATCCTGTGACAACTACTATTCAGTTTTTAAGCATGTCAAAAGGATTTTTTCTGACATGGTCAATTTTCAGGACTCTGTCTCTAGTTTTGCTTGGGGAATTAATAGAGAAATGAGAAGTTTTCTAAATCAGAACATGTAGGAGAGATTTAAAGTAACACCCTGATTATGTAATTAATTCTTAGTTGTAAATTCATTTTGATGGTGTTAATTCTCTGCCAGAGGCTCGAAGCTAGTTTATTGCACCTACAGTGCTATACTCATTGGAGACACAACATCAATAAGGCCTTAAGGAAGGAAAGATTTGCCCTCTGATTTTTAAAATGTTTTTTCTTTTTTTAAAAAGAACAATTGTGTTACAACACAGACACATTATTTGTTCTCAGTTCAACTGCTTACAGAAGTTAGCAAAAATACTCAATCATTTTAATGTTTTATAAATGAATAATGAAAAATGGTGGGCTTGTATTCGTCTTCATATGATGCATATTTTTAAGTTACCAAGTTAGTTTGTTATTTTTCTCACAATGAATGCCACTCTTTATTGTGTTAAAAAAACAACAACAACAAGGAAACCTTATGAAATTTGAAAAAATCCATGCTTTCGTCTCTTCATTATTTGGTGATGCAGACTTGCTCACAAAGTAGACCACTAAAGCATGTGCATTTTACTTATGCTTCCACATTTTTTCACATTTGTAATGAGAAGTGATACTCCTCTTTTTCAAATATAGGAATCTAAAACTATGTATTTAGCCATAATAATCTTGTTCATTTATTTAATCACACCAGTGGCCTTCACTATTTTTATTACACATTTCCCTCTGTAAATTGGAAGCCTTATATGTTAAGGGAAAACAGAAGCACATGTGACAGCAGTTCTGTCTTTCTGAATGAATCACTGTTACTCTTCCTAGGCAGTTTGGTAGCAACAGCAGATGTAATGTTGTGTTTGCTAAACTGTGTTATCACCACATTCCCTGGTTCAATCTGAAACGTGTAAATAAAGCCAGCATGATGCAGATGGAACTGCAGATGATCTTTCATACAACTCAGGGCAACATGAGTAGACTTGTCCTGGAAGATCATTTTCTTTGAAACTTAAATTAATCCCAGTATTCTTTAAACTAGACAAAAGGTTGTTCCTTCTTTTGTAGCTTTGCCTTCTTGAAGGCAAGTAACTTGTGTTTATGAAGCACCTGGAATATACTAGGTACTTTACATATGTGACAATATTTAGTTTTCTCCACACTCCAATCAGAGTAATGACAATGATCTACATTTTCCAGATATTGAACTTGAAATTCAGAAAGGGTAAAGAATTTGCCATGATCACCAAGCTAGTAGATGACATGACAGGACCAGAGTTGAACCCCGTTCTCTGACTCCATGGTCTGCTGTATATAACATCATTTAACTTCCCTGGACTTCAGTTTCCTATACACGGAAATACTAATACTAAAGGCTATGTAATACATCCTGTGATATGTCCATTGGTATATTGCTAGATATAAAGAGAAAAGACCCATAAAATCAGTAGTATCTTATTTTAAAAGAGATAAATTTTGCAGTACAGAGAGTGAAAAGAACATTTGCTATTAGGATGATTAAAATGATAGAGGTATAATGCAAATTGAGAGAACAAAGACAGTAGTCAGCATAGACCGGCATCCTTAGGAAGAGGATTCACAAAAGCCATTAAGCTTGAGTTGGGCCTTTCAGTCATTCTGCTATATTTATAAGGCCTAGAATCTTCTCTCAAACTGCAAGCATTTGCTTATTTCTTGGGTTGATGTAAATAATTATTTAATACCACTATAAACCTGATAAACTATTTTTGTCTTGCATCCATTTATTTCTCCATCAAACAAGCACTGTAGCAGCACTGAGGATGGACCCACCACAATTGTTGGTGCTAAGAACACAGGATCAGATAAAACAGCCCGGTCTTATCTGTTGATCCCCCAGTTCCAGCAGGGTATAGCCAAAAAGAGGGTAATGGAAGATATTAATGAAGCATCCAAGCTACAAAAATATAATCTTCTTGTAGCATAGAAGCTACCATATCTTGATAAACACACATTGTCCAAAGGCCATTTTTAAAGCCTTTCAGAGAGCAAAAACTACATTTACTGCTAACCATAAAGATACCTGAACTCAGATGGAAATTTTCCCTCTCTCACATGAGTAGCAAATGCCTAGTTCAGGCATTTTAAGGAAGGGGTGGAAACACATGAAAAAACGTGTTTTTTTGTTGTTGTTTTTCTTTCTCCCTGTCTAGAAGATACTCTGGAAATAATTGGTTCTTTTCTTTACTAAATAATTTAAGGGAAAGTAATTCAGGTTCACCACAGATCCCTGTTTTCCCAGAAAGTTTTCATTTACTAATTATCCTCATTTTTAAACTATTGTATTTAATATATCCACTATAACAAGGTGGGATGTGTTGCTTAGGCTTTCAATTTAAGCTTTCAGCTGTTTCTGTGGTCATTACTAGTATCCCATGAGATGCATGCACTGTGACCAGAGTTCTCAAAGACTAACACCAGGTTAACTGTAACAACCAGGAATGACCCATCTCTATTTTCCTGACTCTCTTCAGGGGCTGAGTGACTAACATCCAGCTTTAAAGGAAAGCTTTTGCATGGTCCATAATAAAACAAAGTGCTCTTACATGAGCTAATCCCTTCTTGCTTCTGGCAGTGGTAGAAAGCATGTGATATCTACGGGCCCATTAAGCTGTGGCCACTGCCACAGGGCCTGTAAGATTCAGGAAGCTTTCAAATTGCCTATTCAGAATGGTTAGTAAGGGAAATAAGAAATAGGGTAGGTGTATGTTAAATATTTGCATAATTTAAGCCTTCCTACTAAGAGAATAAAAAGTACGCTGAACACTCTTAGAATATAGAGTAAATGTGCACTTTTTTATTTTTTCAATATGTAAATAAAAACACAGATTACATATTTAATGAGTAATCATGTAGAGATAGTACATTTCTCAAACAGTTGTAGATAAATGTTTATATTTCTTCTCTACCCTGGGGCCTTGACTTGATCATGTCACTGACATGTATAAACCTAAGTCACAAACCTGCCGAAGAAGCCTCAACAGCTACTTCAGGAGGAAGTATCTAAGAAAATCGTTTCTGAAAACATTATTTTAATGCATACAGCTAAAAATGTGCGTTGATATCGCTCTCTGTGGAGCATGACTTTTCATTTAGATCAAATGACTATTTCTTCTGCATTAATTTATATCATTTTCCATTTCAAGATTTCATTGTACATATATGAAAAATGACCAGGTAGCTGTTAATCTTCCTGCTAAAGGATGCAAGCACAGTATCAGAGAACTTTGTGAAATTATTTTCATTTTTTAACCTAATATATGAAAACAAAATAAACCTTTGCAAGTTAACTCTACAAATACTGTAATTTCTAATATCAGAAATGCCACTATAAATTTAAACATTATCGAGAATTATTTAACTTTACAATGATAATATGGATGCAAATTTTGATGGAGCAAATATTGCAACTAATAAGATATTCCTCCAAAATGAAGAAATATGAGGCAGAAATGTACTTGGTGTTGGCTGTGATGCACTAATTATTCATTAATTGCATCAAGACAAGTGATAATTTTCCACCACTTGCAAAGTTCTAGTGTCCACACTTATAATTTTTTTTATATACACAGTTGGGATATCAACAAGGTTGTGTGATAAAGATACATCACATATAAAAATAAACATCAGCATGGCAGTATGTAGTTTTTCTTTACCCATTATCATTTTAGGAAGGTTTGAACCTTTGAAGATACCTCAGTTAACTTAAACATTCTCCAAAATTGGACTCTTTTGTGGAAAAAATAACCTCCTCTAAATTATGGTCATAATCAGTTGGAAAGTTTTATTCAAAATTTTTTATGACTGAAGTACTAACTTCTATTTTTGGAAGCTTTTTCTGAATGGAAGTGAATTTTTTTTTTTAAGTGGCCAAAAATCACTTCATTTTTCTATGAAAGCAACATATAAAAGGTCAAATACTATGCATGATTCAATTTTTAAATTCTGAAGTTATACTTTAGGTTATTTTTATTATTATTTTATTAGGTGGAGTCTCGCTCTGTGGCCCAGGCTGGAGTACAGTGCCGCGATCTTGCCTCACCGCAACCTCTGCCTCCCAGGTTCAGGCGATTCTCCTGCCTTAGCCTCCCTAGTAACTGGGATTACAGGCGTGTGCCACCACAACAGGCTAATGTTTTATATTTTTAGTAAAGACGGAGTTTTACCATGTTGGCCAGGCTGGTCTCGAACTCCCAACCTCAAGTGATCTGCCCGCCACGGCCTCCCAAAGTGCTGGGATTGCAGCTCCTGGCCTAGATTGTTTTATGGGAAGAATTCTTGTGATTTTTAATACAATAAATATACGTTCTGACCATTAATGGAAAGACATTTAGAAGGCATTTATTTTTCAGCATACATTTTGTTAAATGTTCTAACATATTGTCTTGAAAAAATGTTTGACAGGAAAAGTTCCTGTGAATGAATACAAAAATACAGTGACTTTGAAAATATTTGGGATGAAGTATATACAGATTTCAATATTTTAAAAATAGATCAAGAATATTGTCCATGTACCACATTTTTGTTGTGAGTTTTCAAGGTACTTAAGTGCTCGTAGAAAGTGTTATTTTATTTTTTTTAGACAGAGTCTTGCTCTGTCGCCAGGCTGGAGTGCAGTGTTGCCATCTCGGCTCACTGCAACCTCTGACTCCCTGGTTCAAGCAATAATCCTGCCTCAGCTTTAACTGCAAGCACGCGCCACCACACCCAGCTAATTTTTGTATTTTTAGTAGAGACGGGGCTTCACCATGTTGGCCAGAATGGTCTCCATCTCCTGACCTCGTCATCCGCCCGCCTTGGCCTCCCAAAGTGCTGGGATTACAGGCGTGAGCCACTGTGGCCAGCCTCAGAAAGTATTATTCATTAAAATTATGGTCTACAGTGGAGTCAATTAAGGTGTCAATTTAATGACACCTCTGAAGGTGATTGATAATAATTTCATGAAATATTAGAAATAAAAAGATGCCACTAAAAAGTACGTTATTTTGAAAAGTAATCCTGACATGGGTAGACAGTTGTAGCTAGTAAGTGACTAAAATATATGAATGTATATCACAAATAATCCTTCTTCTTGTGTCATTTTAAAATATCCAGATGATCAACAAATTTAATGCACAAAAGTCTATTTATTTGAAAATAATGTATTTGTGAAATAAAAATGGAATAGTTTTGTAGGTCCACTAATATAATAAAACCAAGTTATCAGTTCATCCATATTTCAAAAATTAATTCTGTTTACTTCTACTCTTAAAAAACAAGTCCAGATGATAAGTTATTCTGGTACTCAAGATATAGTAAGACTCTTTAGCCTAGTCTTTGGATATTTAATACTCCAAACATCAAATTCATTATAAAGTAACAGGACTCGTGAGCATCGTTATTTTGGCATACTAACTCATGCTTTCTTCACAACCAGAACCTCACTATTTGGGTGTTTCATAGGGGGAAAAAAAATTGAAATAGGAAGTTTTGATTAAATTGAGTGACGTGGAAACTTGAGTCATTTTCCAAGAAATTGTTTTGACCTAAACTGGATGCTGCCAAAAAGAGGAAGCCACTTTTGGCCTTTGGGTCAAACTCCCTCGTTCTTTCAAATGTTCCTTTATAAACATGAATACTTATGTGGCAGACAGAGCTGGGTTTTCACCATTGTGCCCATTAATAGATGTCAGTGGACTCATGAATTAGTACGCTCTGGCAGCATATCTAATTTTTGACACAAACTGCTTGAGGAATTAGAGTAAGGGAAAAAAATTCAAATTAGGATAAAAAAGTAAAAGTATCTTGAAAGTTTGATGTTGCAAAAGGAAGCAATGAACCTGGTTTTCCTTCTGCACAGAATGAATGGATAAAGGAATAGTCTTGTTGGTAAGAATTTATTCAAACCATTGCAGTACCGTTTACTGGAGAGGGGGCGGCAGTGAGGCATTCTAGCCTGTGTTCTTCCTTTGTTTCAGCCAAGTAGTTTCATAAAGGCAGATGCAAGAAGGGAGATTTGTGCTTTTCAAGATTTGTGCCATATTGGTGCTTTTACCTGCAATCCCTATTGGCAGTGGGTTCTCTTTCACTCCATCCATGGCTCCAATTTGATGGAACAAAGGATACAAGATGAAAATGATTTTATTTTTTCCTTTTGCAGCACAGATGGTATTATAGGAATGTCCTCTTAAATTTAGAAGTGTTTGCTTCATAGTTTAGTACAATTGTCACCCAACTAAAATTCTATGTGGGAAAAAAGTTTTGTAAGAGCTGTTTGAGGTTTTAGGTTTCATACAATAGGTGTAGTGGCTACAATGACCCAGAGAGACAGGAGTTGAGAGCTCATTGACTACATCCCAATTACAGCAAAGTCCACAGGGTAGCTAGAACATAGCATCAGAATATTAAAAATAGTGTAAAAATACTACTCTTTAGGGAATCTTCTGACATTTGACTGATTTCTAAGTAACCTGCATTACTGTTAGTTACCTGGCATGGTAAAACACATGTAAGGCTTTCTATAAACAAAGTAAGGAAAATATTGTTAGAAAGCTGAATTCCATTTCACATGAAGCATTGGAGATTAAGGAAGATGAGTGTATATGTGCTTCCAATGTCATGAGGAGATCACAATCAATTGCTGATCATCCTGGAAGGGAATAATCTGGGTGGGCTGCCGCCCCAGTAGTACACTGTAGGGTTACTTTGTAGCATGTCCACAGCTGCTTGCTTTGTTTCTGAAGTGGTTGCCAAAGGATGGATGAAATGTTATCAGGCTGGCAATATATTTAAAACATGCTTAAAAATGCAGCAGAGTTTGACTAAGATGTTCCAGTACTAGGAATCATACTACCTCTGTCTCCAACATGCCAGGAACATCTCTGATAGGAGAGGAATATAGGGTGATCTTGCAGAAAACCTGTGGAGACAGAGAGGACGTCAGAGTTAGCCAGACTGACGGGATTGCGGAGTTCTGTGAGGGATGCAGCAGCCTCCACAGGGAAGTGAAGTGCTTGGTTCTGTGAGGCTTTCCTTCATCACCTCATGACAATGAGGTAGCAACTGAGGCTTGCACATTAGGAGTGGTAGCATCTGAGTGAGTGAACAGATTTTTCTGGGGGCGGGGGAGTCCATATTTAAGTTGTAAAACAATGATTTATCTCTTGTAGTCACTCTATTGGTAAAAAGCTTGTTATTATAACATGGTATAATACTTTCTGTATCGGCATGTTAAAAAATGAAGTCACAGTTAAGTCTTGCTTTTATGTTTTCCAGGAATCGGAGAAAAAGGGGTTGATCGAAAGAATCTATATGGTACAGGATATTGTTTCAACTGTTCAAAACATCTTGGAGGAAATAGCTTCTTTTGGAGAAAGGATTAAAAAGTAAGTTCGAAATTTGTGTTGTGATGTTTGAAGTAGACCTGCTATCCACAATGACAGCGGGGTTATGGCAGTGGGGTGGGAGAAAGGGAGGTCAGAAAATGCAAACATGAACTAAAGCAACACTCCTGGGTTAGCCTGTCTGACTTCGGTTGACTTCTTAACTTCACAGTTGGTGGTACCTCACAACTGGGGTGACCATAAGGCCTAGTTTATTCCAGTCACCCCAGCATAAATATTAACAGTGTCCCTTTTCACTCAAAAATATATCAGTTTGGGTGATAACTTATAGATATTTAAAATGTTACCCTATTCAGAAATAAAAAGAGAAGCAAATGTGCTAAAAATGAGCCTTTTCTATCTGAACCACTGAACTTAGTAAATGCCTTGAGTAACTTTTCCCTCCAATTCTCCAAAGAAAGATACATATCTAGTACCATCATAGATGGATAAATGTGAAGTTAGTTCACCCACATATATGGATGTCTTAGGACAGGATACTACTCTCTGGCCTTTTTTAGAGAAAGTTGGCAATATTTTCAGCTTTGTGGGACATATGGTCTCTGTCCTGACTACTCAACGCTGTTGTTAAAGTGTAAAAGGAGTAACAGTTAATAGGTAAATGAATGGGTATGATATGCATTCCAATAAAACTTTATTTATAAAAACAGGTAGCATGCTGGATTTGATTCACAGTCTACCCACAGCTTGCCACCCCCATCTTAGGATGTGATAGCTAAACTGTCTAATGGAACTCCAGTTAAGATTAGACTGTAGATTCATATGTTTTGTTTGTTTTGTTTTATACATTATCAACTCTGCATTACTTAGTTTTCATTTGGCACCAATAAATGGAAGGTTTTTTTTTCCTTTGAATTATTAACTTACTTCCCCCTTTAATCTAGAATGGTGTCAACCATGTTCTTTCTAAGGGTTAATTCTTACTTTGTTGGTCGTGTCTACGTGGATCATTCTAGTTTCTTTAAGTAAAGAATGTATTGTTTTGGAATTGCATGGGTAAACAGATTAAGAGTGGTGCTAAAAAACAAGTGAAAGTCTTATACATTAAAATGCAAGGAATCCATAAATGATATTAACATCAGGAAATATAAGTAGTTAATATGTAGCTTTATGTAAATACTAATGTTCTTAGTTGCATAGTCAATGAAATTGCCCTTGAATGCCCATTATTATAAGCATAGTTAACATGTATGTTTAAAAAATAAGTTATAAACTACTTTTAAACAAAGTTGATGAATTTTTATTGAATTTACAGTTATACCCATTATTAATATCTTAAGAAAAAACAACAGAAGTTTTGCTCACAGATATGATGCCTATATGCTTTATTCTTGTAGGTTTCATATCAATTGGCAAAAGATTCTTGCATTTACCCTCAAAATGTTTACTATAAACATATTTGGAAGTAAACATGAATAGTAAAATGAGGAGAGTATCATAATTCTTTATTCATTTCCTCGCTCAACTATCAGTTTTTGAGTTTCAGACACTGACATGGTCTAAGAATGAGAAATACATCCATAATTACAATAGTGATAGCAACACCAACTGTTATCGCATGCCAGCCAGGCACTCTTCTAAGCCCTTTAAACAGACTAGCTCCTTTGAGGAGCTACTTAAAGGAGTAAGATTACATCATTCAAACAACTCTATAAAGTAAGGATTGTTAGTATCCTCATTTTACAGATGAGGAAACTGAATCACAGAGTGATTAAATTTGTAGTCCAAGATCACACAACTAGTAGCTATGTAGCTTGGATTGGAACCTGTCCTCCTCATTACTACACTATAATGTCATTATCCTCAAGGAATCTCTATTTCAATGAGGGAGAAACAGAGTAATAGCCAATTAGAATTCAGTAGCATTAGTAGTAGGGAGCGGTAAGAGAGAATTCTGGGAGAGATCTGATCAGCCCAGGAAGAGATGTAGGAGAAAGACAGACCACGGGCAGTTCTGAAGCAGAAGAAACTTATCAGCATCTCTGAGAATAGGAAGAGATAGCTGGGCAAATAATTGATGAATGAGGGATTCAGGAGTAGACAGCGCTTGTGCCAATGCTCAAAGCTCAAGACTGTGTGGGAGATACAGGGAAATGTAAGGGATTTAGTGTGTCCATGCCATGGAGGTGCAGTTGGCAGTGCCTACAGATGAGGCATGTCATGCAGGCCTTGAGGAGATGGAAAAAGTCAATGGAAGAAAGTTCAGTGAGGGACGTATTGGCAGCAAGGAGGATAAGAGGACACAGAGTGGGGTCAAGACCCAGGAAGGAAGATCATGTTGTTTGGTAAAACTGTCTCCATTCTCGAACATCTCTAAAAGACAAATGTGGCTGTTGTGCAGTTGATAATGTAAAAGGAAATGTGTCTGAGGAGAGAAGAGGGCAGAGTGATTTAAACAGGCTCCCAACCCTCCAGTGCTTTGAGGGGCAGCTGTGCCCAGCACAGCTGTGGTGGACATGTCTGAGATGTGTCTTCAGCCCATGAACAGAGTACTGTTCTGCCCAGCTGCAACACAGGAAGGCTTCTAAGGCTCAAATCCTATTAATTCTTGGCCATTCATTATTACAGTGACCTTAAAGTCCCTGCTGGGCATTCAAGTGGGATGTCATGTGTAACCCTGTTGGAATTCCATTGTAACTCAGTGCTTAAGAACCAGGAAAACTTTTATTCAACTCTTGGCAACTGGCAAAAATATAGAAATACATAAAACTCTCAAAGCAGGGCTTCCCTGATACTGGTGAGGGAGGACCCCAATGGTGTTGCATTTATGTGGAATGAACTGTATCCCTTTTTTCCTACTCTTCTCTAGTCACCTTCCCTAATATTACACAAATTTTAAATGAATATATGTATGAAGCCAAAATATTGTACTCAACATGTAGCATTTGGCTAGGCACGGTGGCTCACATCTGTAATCCCAGCACTTTGGAAGGCTGAGGTGGGCAGATCACCTGAGGTCAGGAGTTAGAGACCAGCCTGGTCAACATGGTGAAACCCCATCTCTACTAAAAATACAAAAATTAGACGGGCATGGTGGCACATGCCTGTAATCCCAGCAACTCAGGAGGCTGAGGCAGGAGAATCACTTGAACCTGGGAGGCGGAGGTTGCAGTGAGCCGAGATGGCACCACCACACTACAGCCTGGGCAACAGAGTGGGACTCTGTCTCAAAAAACAAACAAAAAACCAAAAACCATGCAACATTTATGCTAGACAATAGGCAGAGCAGTGCAGGAGAGTGAAGTGTGTCATATGTTCTATCATTATGGAGTGAGGGCTCTAACCCTTGCGTCCTTGAGTGGCTAGGGAAATCTCCACAGAGGAGATACTGAGATTAAAGTAGACCTAAAATAGGCAAGTTATTCCTACAAATGTTCCAGGGTAAAACTTAGAAGCCACCTTCATAAGAAGTACAACTGCCCTGGCTAGGAATGATGTGAAAAATACTAAGCAGAAGATGGGCAAGCAGGTTAAGTGGTTGCAATCCTGAGGTTAAGTGGGGTTGGAATCCAGATTTGATTCCAGTTAAGTGGTTGGAATCCAGATTAAATAGGGCTGGAATCCTGATGGGGCCATGGGGAATGAGAGATGGATGCATTTTGTGTTTAATTCAAGAGTGACATATCAAAAGGGACAAAGAGTGAAGACAGAAAGATCAAGGAGGGGGCCAGGTGTGAGGAAAGCAATCACAGGCTAGTGTAGAACCATGCATATGCAAAGGAAAGCCTTTAGTAGAAGACAGGACAAAGTAAGAACCTACAGCAGAATATGACCAGTAGTTTTCATTTCCCTGGGAAGAAGAGTCAGAGGACCTCATTTGTCCAAGCCCTGGAAACAAGGAAATAATCTCATTGACACAAGGTCAGTGCAGTGGGGCAGCCAGTTGCGGGAGGACCCAGAGAATATACCTGCACCCACATTCTGGGATGTGGTCACAATCACAATAAGACACTTTGTAAAACAACATTTTCAACAAAATCAACATGCCTGTAATCCCAGCAACTCGGGAGGGTGAGGATTTAGAAAACGATGTTCTTCCATATTAGTGAGCCCATATGGTTGAATGAGTGAAGAGGATTCCTTGAGTTTTTTCATTAATTGAGAAGTTAGTCATTTGTTTCATAAGGGACCAAGTCAGGGATTACCTCTGAGGATTTAGGGAGCTCTCAAGTCAGGAAAACTGGAGAAATCTATGAAAATGTTGTTTTACAAAGTGTCTTATCTTGAGATGGGAAAGCTTTGATTTACCAAGCTTCTTCAACTTCGGATTTTCTATGGAAGATGTTCTACGATACATGGGGAAAGAGTCTAGTAAGGTTTTAAGTGTTAGGGGTATTGCTACTGAGTGTCTTTGAATTAAATCCTCAACATTATACACAGGAATATTCAGCTAGATTACATGAGTAACATGGGCTTATTTACATTTTTTTAAAGTGCCTACTACAGAAGCAGTGAAGACGGGATCGTAAGCCAATTTTCTGAGTTCAAATCCCAGTTTCGTCACTGGAAGTGAATGATCTTAGGCAACTTATTTAACTTTTAGGACTCAGGGTCCTCATCTGTAGGATGGGAATAGCAATAATGAGTTTTGCTTCATAAAATTTAAATGAATTAGTACATATAAAGAGTTTAGACCAGTGGATGACAGGTAGTAATCACATAAAAAATATTAACTATTGTGAGTATTATTTTTTGGCTACTGACTTGACTTTCTTCCTCTGTGTCTTAAATAATTCCAGTGAATGTCCCCTGCCCTCCTTCTAAACCATTTTAACACAGAAGTTGTACTTCTGAGGTGCCAAATTTTTGAGAAATCTAAACTTGTGGGTTGCTGAGGGGAAAATGCATTAGTCAACTGACCTGGCTCTTAGAAGGCAAATCTGACAGGCTATGTGGGAGAGTGAGTGTGTCGCCCAACCCCATTTCTAGAAAGCACATGACACACAATACACTTGTACACACACAACTGTTGGGATCTTTATTAGGACTGCATTAATTGGGAAAGAATTGATATCCCGATACATGTTTAAGTTTTCTAATATATGAGCTTGTTATATCCCAGTGTAATATCTCTTTAGATTGTCTTTAATTTATCTCATTATTATTTTAGAGTTTTCTGTATAGAAGTCTGACATTTTTTGGTGAAATATATTCCTGAGTACTTGATAGTGTGGTGTTAGTTTAAATGGCATCTTTTTTCACATTTCATTTTCTACCTGTTACTCTCATATAGACATGAAATTAATTTTTCTGCTTTGTTTCTAATAGCCATGGTAAACTTAGTTATCTTATTTTTATGTGAAGATTATTATTCTGGATTTTTTTCTTAGATAAATGTATCATGTAAGAATAATTTTTTCTTCATTTTTCCATCCCTTACACATTTCATTTTCTTGACTTGCTGTACTGGCTATTAGCTGTCATACAATGTGGATTAGAATTGGTATTTTGAGGCATTCTTTCCTCTTGGGATCTCAGAAAGAAAGCTTTCAGCATTTCACCCTCAAGAATGATGTTTGCTGTAGGTTATTGTAAATATGCTTTATCAGATAAAAGAAGTTCGCTTTTTATTCCTAGTTTGCTGTGAGTTTTTATTTTGAACATGAGTTGAGCTTTCCCTAACATTTTTGCCTGCATTCATTGAAATGATGTTATTTTTCTGCTTTATTTTGCTTTATGTGGTGAATTATTTTGATTGGTTTTCAAATGGTAAACCGATCTTACATTCTTGGAATAAACCCAGCATTGCTGTTCTATAGTCCCTTTATATCTGGCTGGATTTTATTTACTTGTTTTTGCTTGGGATTTTCGAAGTTATGATCATCAGTGAGATTGACTTATTTTCTGTTCTTGAAATTTTCTTGTGGCTAGGTTATTCTAAACTCATAATACAAGGTCAGGTAGGTTCTCTGTCTTTTTTTCTGGAAGAGTTTATGGGAGTATGATATTACTTCCTTTAAGATTTATAGAATTAGCTGCTGAAGCATCCAGGCCTGAAGTTTTCCTTTGGAGATGATTTTGGATGAAATATTCTGGAGATATATATATAGTCAGCCATTCTATTATTTCTCATCTCTGTTTCTGTACATTGTAATTTTCAAAGAGTTTGTCCCTTTCATATAAATTTTCTACTTGTTGATTTAAAGTTGTTTATAACATCCTCTTGTTTAATGTCAGTAAGATCTGTTGCATTGTCTACTCTTCTATGCTTGATATTGTTTTTTATCTTCTTTCTTCTTGATGGGGATTTATCAATTATATTAGTCTTTAGAAATAAGCATCATTTGCCTTTGCTAATCTTCTCTATTTCCTGCTTGTTTTTTCATTAATTACTACTCTTATATTTTTCCAACTCTTTAAAATGGATAATTAGATCACTTATTTTCAATCTTTCTTCTTTAACATTTAAGGCTCTACAATTTCCTGTAAACACAACTCTAGCTCCATGCCAAACATTCTGGCATGTAATATTCTCATTATCATTCAAATTCAGTTAAAGCTATTTTCTGATTTCTCTTTTGATTTCTTCCTTGACTAAGATATGTATTACTAAATTCCCAAGTATATGGAGATTTTCTAGCCATCTTTTCATTTCTGGTTTCTAGCTTAATTGCTTTATGATTAGAAAATATTGATCCAGCAACGGACTACTTTTGTCAGTTTTCCATGTGAGCTTGAAAAGTAGATCATTGGATGCATTGTTCTCTCTATATATTCATTAGATTAAATTTGCTCATCATATTCAAGCCATATTCAATCAGTATTTGTACTGATTTTTGTTTTTGTTTGGCTTGTTCTATCAATTACTTAGATGTGTTTAAACTTTTCACTATTGTTGTACATTTGTCTCATCCCCCCTTGAATTTTGTCATTTTTTGCTTTCTATATTTTGAAGCTACGTTATTTGGTTTGTAGATGTTAAAATTATTATATTATCTTGGTTGATTGGAGCATTAATATGAAGCAACCTATTTCTTGCTAATACAGTTTTTTCCTAAATACCTTGTTGACCAATATTGGTATGGCTATACAGTAGTCCCGTATTATCCATGGGGGATATGTTCTCAGACCCCCAGTGGGTGTCTGAAATCACAGATAGTACTGATCTCTGTATATACTATGCTTTTTCTTATACGTGCATGACCTATGATAAAGTTTACTTTATAAATTAGGCACAGTAATAGATTAACAATAATAATGAAATAGAACAATTATGGTAAGATAATGTAATAAAAGTTATGTGAATATGGTGTTCCCCTCTCTTTTAAGATATCTTACTGTATGTAATATTTTGGAACTCCAACTAACTGAAACCACAGAAAACCAAACTGCAGATAAGGGGTGACTACTGTCTCACCTTTCTTGTCTCCTTTTCTGTACTTTTCTTTTTTTTTTTTTTTTTTTTTTTTTTTTTGAGACGGAGTCTCGCTCTGTCGCCCAGGCTGGAGTGCAGTGGCCGGATCTCAGCTCATTGCAAGCTCCGCCTCCCGGGTTCCCGCCATTCTCCTGCCTCAGCCTCCCGAGTAGCTGGGACTACAGGCGCCGCCACCCCGCCCAGCTAATTTTTTGTATTTTTAGTAGAGACGGGGTTTCACCGTGTTCGCCAGGATGGTCTCGATCTCCTGACCTTGTGATCCGCCCGTCTCGGCCTCCCAAAGTGCTGGGATTACAGGCTTGAGCCACCGCACCCAGACTTTTCTGTACTTTTCTTTCAACCTGTCTTTTTGTTTCAAATGTTTCTCTTGTATCTCACTATCACTATCATTTCACTGTAGCATGTAATCCCTGCAAAATTAATGATATTTGCAATTGCATTTAGATTTAAATCTGTAATTTATTAATAGTAGTATTTACTTGTTTGTTCTGTGTCTTTCTTTTTATTTCTTCTATATCTTTCCTCCACTTGCTAGGAATTGAAACACTCTTGCTATTCTTTTAGTTGTCATCTTAGAGTTAACAGCTTTATTTGCCACAGTCCAATATTGTCACTTTTAATGTCTTCCCAGTCAGTGCAGGAACCTTCTTAATCTATGTTCCACATCTCTTTGATATCTGCCATCTTTTTCTTCTTTGTGATGCCTTCTAAATACTTTCTTTGGAAAATCTTGGACTGTATTAGTTCTCTGCAGTTTAAAATCCTGTCCAATTCATTCATTGGGTTTTTAACTTCAATTATTGTAGTTTTCACTTTTCATAATTCTATTTGCTTTATCAATTTTTCTTCTTTTTCATTTTCTTTTGGATTATATCTTCAAGTGTCTCTTACATGATTTTTAACATATTAACCATTATGATTTAATATATTGGATTAGATTTCAGAATCTGAAATCTTTCAGATTTTGTTGGCTCTTACTCATGGTGTCATGTGTACTTTTGTGGTTTGGATTTTTAAGTATACACTTATATTCCTTGGATTTTCATGTGGAAAGTACTCAAACATCATAGTTGATGATGTATTTCCTTGGAGAGGAGTACTGTTTAAGTCACCTTGGGATACTGCCAATCCCAGGACCTACCAATCTAGGTCGTTCCTTAAATTCTTTTGCTTGAGGCTTTTCAAACAACACTGGTAGCATCAACTCAGATGATAAATCTCTCCACTTAGCACCAAGGTCATGATTTATGTCCACTCTTGTATGGTACAATATGTCCCTCCTTCCTTATTCTTACCCTGAATATGTAAGCTTTATGCGATGGTCTCATATTAAAATCTCCCCATGGGGAGTTCTAGGCTTCCTTTTCTGCCCCCAGCCTCCCATCGTACCATGCAGACAACAGAAAGAAGCTCAAAATCCCAATATTTGGCAGAAAATATTAGAGTGAAAATTGACATTGGAGCTTAGTTCCCTCCAAGAGTTCTTCCAATTTATTTTATTTTTATACTCTATTTCTATTTTCATGTCAACCTAGTAATGGCTTTTTTTTTTTCTGTTGATTAATATTTTACTTTCTCTTCAAAGTGGAATGGTATTGCTAGAAAAGGAATGATAAAGTATATTCGTTTTTAAAGAGTAATTTTATTCATGTTTGTAGCTATTATTTTCACAACTCTACCTGATATCAAAAACTTTCTTTCTATATTTGTGTGTTTTGTGCAATAACAATGAGAAAAATGAGGGTAGCAACACTTATTAAATAATGACTATGTGCCATATATTTTTATAAATAATTTATATGTATAAAATTATGGAATCCCCTCAGCAGCTCTATAAAGTAGATACAGTTATTATTCCCATTTTACAGATGGGAAAACGAAAGTACAGAGAGGTGGAGTAAATTACTTAAGGCCACACAGCTAACAAAAAGTTGCACAGGAATTGTTTTTACATTATAGGCTACAAAGTTAATAAGTAATCTTCCAGGGTAAAAAAAGAGTGGGTTTTGTTGCCAGCTAGCTATGGATTTATGTCCAGGATCTGTCATCCACTGTGTCTCCACTTTAAAAATGTTGGAAAGGGGACAAATTTCTTTTTCCTTATTTATTTTAGTTATTTGTTGTACCTGATACAGTTGTTACTTACTTTTATTATAAATATATCAATTATAAAAATAATCAAATACAACCAATGAAATATAAAGTCTTTTCTTATTGTATATATGTACATTATTTCTACAGTTTAGTTTTTTACTGTATGTAGCTTTGAGCCCACAGGGTGGGGGTAGCGTGAGTGTTTTTAGTGTATTCTTATCTTTTTTTTAAGCTGCATAGTATTGCAGGTATAAATCTCATTAATTTTTCTTCATTTCGAGATTTTCCAATATTTATTTTGCTGAGTTTATTTAAATACTACCAACTAGCCTGGAGAAGACATTTATGTACTGCCCCTGTGCCCTCGGGCAAGGAAAGCTGCAAGTTAAATTTCTTGCCATGCTGAACTGGATCCGTTGTGGAGTTCAGATAGCATTTCAACACATATTGTAAAATTGCCCTCCAAAAAGTTCTGATACAAGTTCTACTCTGGAGTAGAGAAGTCGGGAATGGACCTATACAAATGTAGAAATTCAGAATAACAAAGATCGCATAATAAAGAAGGGGGAAACATAGTGATTGATCAGTTGGTGGAGTCACATCACTGGATCAGGGGAGGGCTTTGGTAAGCCTGGCCAAATCTAGACATTGACAAGGAAAAACTGATAGATTTGTTCATGTGAAAATTTATAATTTTTATATTAATTATAAACAAAATAAAGCAGCAAACTGAAAAAATGTTATATATAACAAACATGACAAATGTCTGAGTTTTCTACTATCCAAACTGATATTGGAAATCACTGAGGAAAAAGTTAAGCAAAACAGCTCAGGAGAAAACTAGCAAATAGCAAATAGTAACTTTTTTTTTTTTTTTGAGTTTTTACAATGTGCCAGACACTGAGCTAACTATTCTGCAAGTTCTTTGTAATTCTAGCACAATCTATGATATAGGTATTATTATTCCAGTTTTACAGACAAAATTATGGTTCAGACTGATTCAATTTCTGGGAGTTACTTAACTTGAGCTAAAGCTTGAACTTGAACCCAAGTTAGTTTTTGCTCATAAATCAATTTTCTGAAGCACTTTCCTAAATAATAGCCCCAGACCAAAAAACAAAAAGATTAGAAATCATAGACAAACAAGTTAAAATGACCAATAGGCATACTAAATGGTATTCAAATTTGTTTATAACTTAAAGAATTAAAAAATTAAAGACATATATATATAATATTTTACATCATAATAGGCAAAGATTAAAAACAATAACATTCAGTCTTTTGTTTGTTTTTGAGAGGGAGTCTTGCTTTGTTGCCCAGGCTGGAGTGCAATGATGCAATCTCGGTTCACTGCAACCTCCGTTTCCCGGGTTCAAGTGATTCTCCTGCCTCAGCCTCTCAAGTAGCTGAGATTACAGGGCACACCACCACGCCCAGCTGATTTTTATATTTGAGTAGAGATGAGATTTCACCATGTTGAACAGGCTGGCCTTGAACTCCTGACCTCAAGTTATCTGCCCACTTCGTCCTCCCATAGTGCTGGGATTACAGACATGAGCCACCATACCCAGCCACAGTCTTAACCAGAGGATGAGATTACTGTAGTTCTCCAATACTGTTGATAGAATTGTGATTATTTGGACAAGTTAGACAATCTCTGTCAGCCTTAATTTGCTTGTCTATAAAATGGGGCAGAATTATTGAGAACGTTACACTCTAAATACGTGAACAATGTTAGCACAATGCCTGGCACATAGAAAATGCTTAATAACTTTGTGCTATTCCCTCTAAAATCCACCTCCATTCTCACCCACCTCCCATAAAAAACATTTTACCATTCTGTATTCCTAGCACAAGGCAAAGAGGCTCTACGCTTAAATCTGTATGTGAAGATGAAGACCATTAAGAAGAAATACTCTAGGTACCTCAGTAGGGCTTTCGATCTCTAGGAATGCACGTGAACATCTACAATATATCCTGGTCCATGTCCCATCTTCTAGATCTCCATTTCCATGGCAGTCAAAGCAGGCAATAGATACAACAAAAGGAGCCAGGAGCTCTGTGAATATAATACATAGTGTAATCACCTACAGTATCTGTCAATGGTGGTGTGATAATTTATAGTCAAATGCTTCCCCATTTATTTCAAGGCACTGTTAGATTTCTGGTGTAAACAAGCCTGGAAATTCTAAATATAAGTTATTAGTAAACACAAAAGCACCAATGGCATGTGATAATATCCTCCCCATGGGGCACAGTGGCTCACACCTATAATCCCAGCACTTTGGGAGGTCAAGGCAGGAGGATTGCTTGACCCCAGGAGTTTGAGACTAGCCTGGGGTGACATAGGGAGGCCAGAGCTCTACAAAAATTTTCAAAATTAAAATTAGCTGACTGTGGTGTCTCTTGCCTGTAGTCCCAGCTACTAAGGAGGCTAAAGCAGGAGGATCGTTTGAGGCTGGGAGGTCGAGGCTGCAGTGAGCTATGACTGCATCATTGCACTACAGCCCGGATAACAGAGCAAGATCCTGTCTCAAAAAAGACAGAAAAAAAAGAAAAAAAAATCCTCTCTTTTCTGGTAAAGGAAAGGTTACTATAATTACTAGTAATCATGTGTTTATTAAGAGACAGTTGTTGACTTAGAAGTGACCTAATCCTTAGTTTTGAAGATCTCCATGCAGAGCCATCCTGGTAACACTGCAGTTTTTAATCACTTTTGAGAGCCAAAGGTCTTCTCAGGAACTAAAGGTTCCAGGGAGATAAAGTCACCAATATACTGACAAATTGAATGGCGATTGGTTTGTGACTGTCTCTTTAAGAATGTCTTTCTGGTACCCAATCATTTTGGCAGACTCTCATCTCGAGGTTTGTAACAAATTTTTCCAGTAGACTTCTATAACTATGAACATGAAATAAACATGACAAGTTGACTCAGTGGCAGTTGTCGAACATCAGAGGAAATCATATTTCTGTGGTTTGTCTACAGCACATTTAACTGGACGGTCCCCTTCCTTTCCTCTCTGGCCTGTTTGATTCTGGCAGCAGCCACCATCATTTTGTATTTCATTCCACTGCGGTACATCATTTTAATCTGGGGTAAGTTTGGCATGGTCCTTTTGCTAGCAATCAATTCCAGGTAAGAACCAATTACTCATTTTTAAAGTACGACTATTAACTTTAAATGTGCTCTTGTTGGCAATTAAACATGAGATTAAGGAAAGCATTTAGGGAACAAAAACTACCAGGACCTCCCTGAAAAGGCCAGTTGCTTGAATGATCAGCGTAGATATTTATAGGCCTCCTGCATAATTGCAATCAAATAAAAATGTGATTGTACATGCCATTTCCCTTTGGGCTTTCCTAATCATAAATCCTCTTGAATAATATATTGCTGTACTCGGGTAACTTTAAGGAAACACTGTTCAAATAGCGAGCAAACACCTGCATCATGCCCTTTATATTATATAAAAGTGGATCTGGCCACTACCAGGTTACTTCTGACACTTCATCTCTCTTGGAGGAAAAAATTCACCTAACCCCATTCTTAAATCCAGAAGCAGGGAGAGGGAGGGGAGGGGGCATTCTGTGAATACCTAACCAGTGCCTGAACAGAGAGGAAGTTATTATTTACCAGGGGAAATGGTGTGCCTATATAAAGTTTAGCTGCTTTAAAAAGAAAGTAGAAACAAAACTGGCAAACTGGAAATAAATGTCATGACTTGATTTAATACTCAAACTAGCGACTGGACAAAATGCAAGCAGCTTGGTGAACATTTGTTTCTGTTCCTGGGTGGGCTCTGAGTTGATATAAGGAGAGGGAATTGCAATAACTTAAATGTTGGAGAAGCAGTTAGCCCTTCTCCGTAAAGGGTCTGCCAATCCTGGTTTTCCATGACTTAGCTATGACTGCCACTGAGTTCTCAATGGTCATCACTTCCAGGGATCTTCAGATGTTAAGTTGTTTGGGGAAATCACAAAGAGAAGAGACTGTGTTGAGATGCATTCATTCTCAAGCAAAAGATGAGAGCCTGCAAATGCTGGATGAAAGCTACAACCGTTCTAAAAACCATTAAATATAGATTTTTTTCAAAGACCATCCAACAAAGGTAGAATCCTGCTGTCAAGAAAAGCCAAACTTGGGCAATAGGAAAAAAGTCATGGAAAAAATAGAATAGCTCATACAGTTACAGAAGTAGAATGATTTCGAGATTTTGAGAGAGTATAATCCAATTATTCTCTAAACTGTTCAGGGATCTATTTTAATACTTGATGATCCTGATTCTTGGAGGAAAGTCTAATCTGTGCTTAGTTCTTGTTGGTATTTTTTGTTTACTTGGCAACAATAATAGCAAATTGATCCTTAAGAAAGAACATAGAGCTCCTCAGGGCCACTGATTAAGAAGTCATATTCTGCAAAAAAAATTGAAAAAGTATTTTCCTGAATAATTTATATACTGAATGTTATTCACATCAACTGGGTATCTTATTTTTCAATTATGTTTTCATGAGTACTACTGTCTTATTTACTGATAACATTTAGAACATAGATCTTAAGATTGTTGTCTGACCCTAACCAGAATGTGATTAAAAATTGCAATCATTTGGCTAGTGGTTTGTTCACTTTTAAGTTCATGTAAGTTGAGTGCCATGGTCAGCTGTTGAACACTGCTTCTTCTTGATTTCCTCATCATCCTGGTGCTTGCTTGTTCTGTTTCTATGCATCTTTCCTTCCACAAAGAAGACTAATACTGGCTGGATACAGTGGCTCACGCCCGTAATCCCAGCACTTTGGGAGGCAGAAGCGGGCGGTTCACCTGAGGTCAGGAGTTTGAGACCAGCCTAGCTTATGAAATATGGTGAAACCCTGTTTCATAAGACAGGGTGATGGCAGGCACCTGTAATCCCAGTTACCTACGTGGGAGGCTGAGGCATGAGAATCGCTTGAACCTGGGAGGCGGAGGTTGCAGGGAACTGAGATCAAGCCACTGCACTCCAGCCTGGGCAACAGAGCAAGCCTCCATCTCCAAAAACAAACAGACAAACAAACAAATAAAACCGAATACTGTATTTTCTCATTTGATCATCAGTTTTGAGATTCCAGTCCCTCTTTCTCTATACCCAAATCACTTTGACTTCTGATCTTATCATCCAGGATCTTGGCAGCTTTCCAACTTTCTGCATCTACTTAGTGAAATATTGCTCTATTTTTCATTTTATGGATAAAGTTATTAAATGGTATGGAGTTTACTATGCTCTCTTGGGCCGATAGTAACCCTCTGAGCTTTGTACTCTATGTCTGGTTCTTCAGTTTTACATTTTAAACAGGAGCTCATAGTTTATTGATGAGCTTACCATAGTGAATGTAGTCACAAGCCTTGACAATTACCACGTGATCTATTGCCTCTTCTCATTATGTAAAAACTGCTATGCCATCCTAGAATATATTCTGAAATTCTGTTAGGACTTATCCTAAGACAAATTAGTTCCTAGCTAGCATAGGCCAGGACATTGTTTTGCAGATTTCTTACATGACTGCATCATTTGAAGCAATTTTTTTCTCACAAAGGAGATAAATGTATATGTCTTAAAGTTTTAGTGGTTTTTCTAACTTTAAGGATCAGAAGACTTTCTTATTCTAAGTTACTTATTCGTTTTTTATTGAGTGCTAAAATGGTGAATATCCTTAAATGTTTTGTTCTATGTTTTGAATTTTTTGAAAAAATTTAACTGTATATGCTAGATTTCCATGTTCTATATCCTCAAGTCATATTTTTGTATAAGTATTAGAATCATTTCACATAAGCACATAAAAACAGTCTAATTTCATGTTAGCTATGGGGAATATTTTTGGACACACCAAAATTATTTTGATAAGTGAGATATTTTATTTCCTCTTTAGCCCTATAATTCTTAGTGTAGCCACATTTATGTAATAGACCTTTAAGGAGTATTTAAATACTTTTCTGAATGAATGAGCCTGCAAGTTTAATACCTGTGCTCTATATAGATGACATTGACATTTTGTTAGGCCCATGACCTCGCTTGTGTAGGAGTGTGATTTTTGAAAATTAAGTGAGAAGCAGATTTTAAGGATATCTGAAGTTTTCTTTAGCAAACATTATCTACTACATTTTAGTCACTTACATGAAGTATGTATTTCCAGAAGGCAGAGCATTTCTTAGGATTAGATCCCACATGGGTTTCCTTTTGAGAGATTTCCCATATTCCTTCTATTCGTAGAGGTTTTAATTATACTTTTTCAGTTCTAGTTGAAACCACTTCTGTTTTTTCAGGTAGATATTAATTCTCTAAGCTAAATTTTTAGTTTTTTGCAAGAAGGACCTATTCCTTGTTTAAGTTTGTATCTTCATTTCATAGCACAATATCTCTACATGGAAGACACTCAGAATTTGATAAACGAACAGGCAAGGAACCCCTGCCTCACCCCAACCAGTGTATTACAGTTGGAGCTACCTGCTGGTCACTCATGTAACTATCTGAAAAATGGTGTTATAATTGTGTTTCAAGTGGTTATTCTCAAGTGGGCAAATGTGCAAAGCAGCCATGCAATTTTTCATCTCTTCTGATTTTCTCCAAGTGATATATTTTTTTTAACTGTAGGGCTCATTCCACCCCACTGATCAATTCAATCTATGATCCGGGACCAGTACATAGCATCTTTCCCAACAAAATGTTTTTCTTCAGTATTTTATCCCACTTGTTTTTTTTTCTATTTTCTTTTCTTTTTTTCTTTTTTTTTTTTTTTTTTGCTAAAAGTAACTTTACAACAGATATACTCTCCATCTGTACCATTTAGGTTAAAAAAAAAATCTAAGGTATGTTTAGCATGCCAATAGATGAAGCCACAATTTCTAAATGTGTCTACGTCATCATAGCTGACTTTAATAGTATTAAAGGCTCTTTTCCATCCTCACTTCCTTTGTCTCCTTAGCTTGTTTGCATCTACAGTAATGATGGTAGCCCTCTGCATTGTTGTAGAATTTCAGATTACAGTATCATTTTGCCTGTACTGCCCAACGTGATTCTCCCATCTACCCAAGAAACTCTATAAGGAGGTCTTTATTATTCAAATGTTAATGTAAGAAGTGTGAGGTACAGGAAGGTGATTTTTCTAAAATTACACAGCTAATACATGATGAAGCCAAAACTGGGGCCCAGGTATTCCTACATCATAACCTTTGTTTTCTTGTCCCTTAAAGAATGACCAAGGTGGCCGCGTGTGGTGGCTCATCCTGTAATCCCAGCACTTTGGGAGGCTGAGGTGGGTGGATCACCTGAGGTCAGGGGTTCAAGACCAGCCTGATCAACATGGCGAAACCCTGTCTCTTAAAACAAAAAATAACCAAGGAGTCTATGTTTTCCTGTTGACAGTCAGTCTCACACAGTTGTTAATAGGGCAGAATTATTGGAACATTTGATCCTGGACACCTTCATAAATAAGGTGTGCCTTTAAAACATGCAGTCTGAGTGCCCTATAATTTGTATTCTGGTTTTTTTTGAACATAGATAGTCTCAGTGCATTGTGGAATACTTTTGCCCTTATTGGTGCATTTGAGCTACTGTGCAGGTTTATAATCTTCTCAGTGACTAAGAATGCAGTGTTTTGATCAGCTGTGATATTATCCCTGCCTTGCTGTTCATTGTAAAGACTCCAGATGCGCACACCATATATAATTAACAATAGAAAATATATCTGTTCTCAATACGTCTTTGTCTCCCTTCATCATTTTGCCTTGTCTGTTTTCTTTTGCCAAAAAGCCCATGCTACAATTAAATGTCTTTAGAATAACACAGTGAGAGTATTTTAATGTAAAGGAACACTGGGGGAAATTTTAGCTAGAAACATGAAGCTTGCTGTGGGGGTAGAGGGAAAAAAGGCAGAGTGCAGCTTTGACTTGAGGGAAAGGGGATCGTTTGCTAGGAATCTTCACCAGCCCAACCGCCAAGCCACCATTTACTTGGGCACAATGGCTGGCTCCCATTTGCAAAGCAGATGTAAATCTGACCCTCCAAAGAAATGACTGGAGGTTGGCATTGTGTCAGGTATAATGCCATGCAGGAAGCCTAGTCCTCAGATGAAAGCAAAATAATATTTAATGAACAACAACAAAAAAAATCAAACCCTTTGTGTGTTGGGGACTAGTGAACAGTTAAATGTTACCTTGACTTCTGAGTAGGAGCCATTCAGAGTACAACGAAGCTAAGAATTCATTCAGCATCATTGGGACTGACAGCCCTTCAGATATGATCCTTGTTAAACAAGCACCCTGTGGCAAAACTTCAGAAGGCCACCTAGTCTCTCTGCTTCTAAAACTCAACATGAAAAGCAGGTTGACATTTGGTGAAAAGACTACAGCTTATGAGCTCCGGATATAGTCAAAGCAGCTCCAAAGAGCAGAGTAGAAGACAAAACGTGGTTGAGAGGAACTCCCCTCTAAAGAGTTAGCCAGGGGCAGAGCGTGTCCTGGATATGCGGGGGAGCCCAAGGTGCCACCACCACAGAGGGACAGTCTATAGGATGTCGACGTCTTAAACGTTGAACCCGTTTCTAATTATCATTGTCCTTGTCCTAAATTAGCATGTTCTCCATTGCCCAGACAGACCCACGCGCCGACGTTGTGATCCGTAAATTAAGTTAGCAACCATAGTAAGATAATTTTCCAATAATAACTTTTCACAGTTTCCTGCAGCATCAAAGTACAATCAACATGTCAGGTTCTGTTCTGCTGTGAGAGGAGAGAAACCTGTGAAAATGAGTTGGAGGTGGGGAAAGACGGATGACTGCAGTTTTCTCTGTAACAACAAAAAAACATCTCCCGCCCTCTGCCTCCCACTGCTATGTTTGGTCCAGAGCCTCCAAGCAGGGACTTGTTTGGGCTAATGAAGGCCTTTTCCCATCTGGGACATTTGTTTTCATAGCAGAGGAGGCTGTTAATCAGCGTATTCCAAAAGAGCCAACGTGCTCCCCAGTTTGAGCGTGTGTTTCTGTCGCCCTGCTGCTGGGATTGTAATGGGATTTTCACAGCTGAAGAAGGCAGAGCCCCTCTTCACCAGCCCCTGCTTCCTGCCTTCAGGAAAAGGCATTTGTGAATGATTCCACATGACAGCAACATGTGCATGACTTGAGGTCTGGTAATTGTTTTCACACTAATTTTTACTTGTGAATATCCCCTCTCCCCCCAGTCAGGCAAGTTTTTGAAGATAGATGCTAGATAGATAGATGATCGATTGATTGATAAAGAGATCTCCTGTGTTTCTATTTTTCAGGCATAAATAAATTTACTAAGAAGCTTCGAAATCCCTATTCCATTGACAATAACGAGCTACTAGACTTCCTCTCTAGGGTGCCATCTGATGTTCAAAAGGTACGTAATGAATGGTCACCACCAACAGTGGCCCCGACCTGAAATCTGGCCAGCCCTGGAGCCAGAGGAGCACAAGGCTTCACTTGTGTGAGTAATTGAGATAAGGAACCAGAAAATCCTTAAAGAGGCCTGGCTTGCAGGGAAGTGGCAGGAAAATCTTTGTCCAAAGCATGAGGTGATTGGGGGAAATTGTTTTGAAAAAGAGCTACTTTAGAATGCTCTGAAACTCACACTGTGTGGCTACTGTGCACTGACGCTTGTCCCCTTTCGATTGCTTGCCTCCCTAAAGAGGATAAAATGGGCTCAGTGAGTAGAATTGCATGAGATTCAAAGCCGGGGAGTTTTGCTTATTTTCTTCTTCTTCTTCTGGGTGGCAAGCATTTTAGGGGAAGCAGGGGACAAGAGGATTATTCTTTTTATTCTCGTTTGCCCTGATATATCTCCTAGGCCTCCCTTCTATCCCCTTCCCTCTGAAGACTTAGGGATGCTGAGAGTGCAGCCCCCATTTACTCTAATACACAAAGAGGCAGAGACAGTGTGAAATAATGTGAGATCAATCAGAAGTATTATTCACAGATAATGGTCACTTAGTCCAGCAGCGTCCTGTTTCTGTGGATACACAGAGATTAACGAAGGCAACAATACTAGAAAGTCATGTAGAGTAGCTCGATCCTGGCCCCTGTGGATCAGCCTGCTATAAATCCAGAAGAAGGAGGGCAGGCGGCAATTTCTCTAATGGAGAATAGAGATCACTGAATAGGTAGATGGGGAGACCATGGCGTGAAATATCATCAAGATGATCAAAGACACAATCCTTTAATATCTTAGAGAATCCCAAATCAAATATCGATTTTCATATTTGAGTCACTGTAGCATAATTTGTTCCCTGGCAGCTAAGGGGGGATTGCAAAGATCTGGGGTGGATAGGCCTTAGAGTTTCTTCCCCCTTCATTCCCAGTTCTAGAAATTAAAATGGACTTTGTGATGCTATCTTTCTTTAAACTTCATTTTATAATTAGCTGTGAAAACACATTCTATAAAGATGAATTTACTCTTTAACATTTGTATTACTTAATTAAAAAGTAATAACTGGGCCCCTGTTTGTTTTGCATTGAAGATTGACAGGTATGTCATCCTCTGCTCCCTGAGGGCACTTTCGCAAAACACCATAAGGAATGGGGTGTTTTCTTCATTTATCTGCCTCTGACAAGGTACAGCCTGACTTCTGTGATCAGGCATAATGTCCTTGGGGAATTTGGCACAAATGCTAAAAATAGGGAGCACATGTGGTCTGTAATACAATATTTTAAATAAAGCCATTCCACCAGCAGCCTATCAAAGCCCATACACTAAAGCAATACGTTTGCAGCGTACCATCACTTGGGTCGCAGTGTGAGTTCATGCTGTATCCTTGAAGAATAGAAATTTCCATCGAGCCCCCAGGGATTCTCTGTGCACAGTCCAGGCACTAGCCCTCAAAGTGGCCATTCCAGTTGCAGTTGGCATGAACACAGAGAGATGCGACAAAAGAGCATTCCAGGAAGATATACAGTATGCGAGTAAGATCCTCCCTGTTTCGCCAAGGGCGCTTTCTAATAACACAGTGACAGTTTGCCACTGGGGACTCCTGAGTACTCATATTTATCACAGATGTTTTAGCCATTACATTGCAAATGAAATTAATTTCTAAGAGAAATCTATATAAAAGTCTTGGGGTATCAATTTCAGCATTTTTTCCTCTCAGGCAAAGTAAATGTATATAATTTTCTGAGATGTGTTCCCCAAGATTTTAGATATTTTTAAATGAATAATCCTAAGTTGCTGTATCATATACTAAGATAAACATTCCCAAGAGGCAGTTATTAAGCTTACTTATGGTTGAAAACTGGCACACACAAAACGAACATCATCTTGCAGTGCCCAGAGAAGGTAGAAACCCACGCATCTCATTAGAAAAATCTGCTTTTAATATTTTGGTTTCAAGAAATGATGCATGACTTCTCAAATCCTTCCTGCAATTAATCCCTCCATGTTCCTGTGTTTAGAAAATGATTCATTACCTTTGAACCTTCCTTCCTTTGCCTTAGGTTGTCCTTGGGGAGCCATTAGCACACACTGTGGTGAGCTAGGGTTACCTAACCGCCAGCATCAGGGCTGTTTGTTTTCACAGGTGCAGTACGCGGAGTTGAAACTCTGCAGCGGCCACAGCCCCCTGCGGAAGAAGCGCAGCGCTCTCTAGGGCACACACTGACTTTGGACAGCAGCACCCAATATTGTGTTTGGTTGATTAGACCAACATTATGGCTGTTTCAGTGGTACCCAAGGTGTCCTTCTGAAATGCATACCCTGTGGCACCCTCTGTATTCTTCCTCCTCCTTCATGTGCACAGACATACATGCATGTGCACACACCCCCATGCATGGGTGTCCTAGTTGCATAGAGGGTCAGCCCAGCAAAAAGCAACAATCCTGAGACTGGGAAAGACTAACATCCATTCTGAAATAGGAGACAACAAGGCTGCAGCCATGGGTCTGAACACCACCTCCCTTGAGAACAGCCAGGAGCCCACTTGGATTCAAGAGTGACTTTGAACTTGTTTTCACACCTCCAACAGACTCTCATTAAGATTCAGTTATTTCCACTCCCCATCCCCACACTCCTTTCAGATTATTGTTCATGGGCGTAAGTCTCTTCTCCGAGTTAACAAGTCTTCGGTAGCCATCGTCTGTCCAAATACGGTATATTATTGAAAGACATTTTTAATAATTACCAGAATTAGTTCGAACCTTTAGAGATCTTTCAGCCATGATTATTAAGGATATGTATGTGAATTTTTGGGAAACCTCTCGGTGCTGGATGGTCAACCTGCAGCGTGGTCCATTGCTGGCCATGGATGCCCCAGGAAGGTCCCTAGAGATCACTCACTTGAAAAATGAGGCTTCCATGAAAGTATTTGGTTGCTTTCTGCTATCACTTCTCCTGACTTTACTTTTTGCATATTTTCAAAATATTATAAAATGTCAACATACAATTTCAGAAAGGCAGGTGGGGGTAGGGGAGAAATGAATGAATGAATTCTCTAGGTATTTAGAAAGAGAAGGAACTAAAGACCAAGAGACTAATAAGGCTGCTTACCTAATTATTATAATCATTTCATTTGCCTGAATGTTTTAAGCAGAAAGTAGAAATACTTCAGCTGCCCAAATGTATCTTTTGTTCCTCTTAGAAGTAAAATAAGCTACAAACTATAAAAATTTATTTCAGAACCCCATTTCTAGAAAATACCACCCCAGAGTCCTCCTTAACAGCATCTGTTTCTGCAGACCTCATCATTCCACAGTATTTCCCTGCCATGTAAAAATCCTGACTTTGTGCATATATAAAATGTATGCAATTAACTCTGTTTAAATGATATTTAAGTTTTAAAGACTGTATTTTGTTGACACATACTTTGTGCAGTTTTTATATATGTATGTATTATAAAGAAAAGTTAAGGTGAAAAGATCTCATTTAATAGTGAGTTCCCTATTTTATTTTATTTTATTTTTTTGTCTCTGGGTTGTAATTTAATAATCTTCAAACAAAATGTTTACAAAAAATGCCAAAGATTCTAAATGTTATCATCCAGTGTCTGTTTTTCTTCATGTTGTATCTCACTGGGTTGCTTTCTGGCTGAGCCAGATTTCTGCATGATTTGATTTACTTCAAGTTAATGAAGCTGGCTGGAAAAGAGCCTTGCAGAAATTATAAAAGCTCCAGTAAATCTCGTAGTTGTACATACAATAGATACCCAAGAACCTCTTTTGTCAAACCAGTTACTCAATCTTCTGTGTAAACAATGCCTCATTGTCTTGCTTCTAACTATCATCTAGTTTATCACTGTCTGTCATTTGGTAACGACCTAAGTCAGACATTTTTAAACAGACATGTGAGATCTGATCAGTCATTTGAATGAAAACTTTCAGCAGCAAAATAACCCCTTATTTATTTAAAAGTGGAACCAATACTTTATTGTTGTTCTTTTGCTATAGAATTTCAAAATGAAATTATTTGCCCGACAAGAAGGCATCATTAGTTAGACTTCTTTCCTCTGTAGCCCGACTGAAATTCTCAGTGTTAAGTTTAGGACCCAAACCCCAGCTGGGATGTAAGAGCAGGACCGAATCAACCTTGAATAAACTGTATATAGAAAACAATTGTTAGTTAATTAAGTAGACACTGGATGTTAAAAAGGAATGTTAGTTGTAAGTGACATGTTAAGATTTATACAAATTGTCAAAAACTTTTAGGAAAGATTCCAGAATGCTTTCAATAAAATGTATGGATTATAGATTCACAGTATGATAATTAAGTAGGGATGCTGAAGTCTTGCCAAGTTTTCCTGGTTCTCTTCTCAAACTTTATCCTCCCATTTCTAGTCCTGTCTCTCGATCTGATAGGCATCTACACCTCAGCAGGTCAGAAACTAAACATCATCTGTCTCTCCCTGTCTTCAGAACCCCGACCCTCATAATCTCCTTCCAGCTTCTTTGTTTGTTTGCCTTACTGGGACTGGCATTTTCTGGGCTCGGAATTTCTCGGTCATCCTCTTTTTTGCTCCTCGTGCTGTTGTTCTCGTCTCCCAACTCAGAAAGCCTAGTAGGTCCAGTGTCAATGCGTTGACCACTTCTGTTCTGATTGCCACTACCCAAGTGGAGGCCTTCATAACCTCTCAGATGTCACGGCCATGATGCCAGTTACATTATGCCTAGTTAATCTTCATTCAGACTGGAAGGACCTCCCCCCAATTTCTTTCTGAATAGATTCTACTCTCCTTCAACACTTCCAAGTCTCCTGCCCCAAAGAGGCTTGGTCCTGTGGCTGGATGTGACTCCAACTTCCTTTTTTGTACCTTCACATCTTTCATATCTTTCTGGCATCTGCCGTACATCATAAGAGGCTTTGACCACTGTCCTCCACTGAATAGCCCATTATAGCTAGCACCTAATAGTTACTCAGGAAATAAGTACTTGTTTAACAGGCCAGATCACAGAGATTATTTTTCTTTCTCTGCCTTTTCATGTGCTGCTTTCAGAACAGAGGACTGGGTTGCACAGATTAGTATGATCTATCCTGGAGATTAATTTCTTGCATTAAGAGCTTATTTTGTGTGATATTATTTATAATCCCTGGCTATGTCAATTATAACCTTTTAAATTATGTCTTATATTTGAAGTTCTTACCTACATATCAGAGGAAAATATAATGTTTATTTCCAGGTGGTAAAACAGTCTTTTGATTCTTTTTTCTTGTAAATTATCATTTAACAAGTCTATATTGAATGCTGATAATTTTCTGGAACGAAACAGACTGCATCCCCTTGGTAGAGCCAGACATTAAACAGATACTTTCGAGAAACAGCATGCCATGCTCAGATTTAAGTTTGAAAAATATTCTGGCTGCAATGCATAGCCTAGCAATTTTCAAAGTTTAGAGAAGAGTTATTAATATTAGTCTTTTGTAGTACTCCTGATAAATGAATAACACCCCAGACTTTCAAATAGTGGCACTGGAAAAAAAAATAAGTAGAATTGAGAGACGGTGAAGAGATAAAGTGAGCAGGACTTAACAATTGCTGGACTATGGGATGAGGGAGAGTAGAGTCAAGGATGGCTCTCAGTCACCCTGTCTCCAGGTCTAGGAAGATGGTGTTACCTTTCACTAAGGGAGAGAACTGTAAGAACTGCTGTGAGAGGGCCACAGGAGTCCAGTTTTAGCGCTGAATCTCAGGTGCCTGGAAAGCATCCAAATGGGAATGTCAGCAAGATAATGGAATATATGGATTTAGTTCTCAGAGAAGTAACACACTGTACTGGTATGTACACAAGTTAAGGGCAAACACTGCATATCAAAGTGATTGAAACTAAATGCTTCAAGAAATTAAACCTTGAAGAACTCAACAGTCGATGTCATATATATAAAGGCAAGTCAGTTAAGAGTGTAAATAGAAACAGGGGTAAATACAGAGGAGAAAAACAGTAAGCATGGACCACCCTAGAATTCAATGGCAGAGCATACTTCAAGAAAGCTGATGTGGTCAATAACATCAAATGCTGCAGAGATCACGTAAGTACAGAATCATGACCTTAATGATGTGACAGTTTGGAAGCACCCTGGCAACATGTCATTTCAGTGGAATGGTAGAAATGGAAACCATGTTTGGGTTGAGAAGTGAGTGGATGTGAAAATATGGGGTCTCTGAATGGAGGTAACCCTTGAAAAATTCCACTGTGGAGGAGAAAGGAGAGAGAGGGCTGGAATTTGGAATGAAAGGAGATATTTGGGATTATTTTAGTAAGAAAACAGATGTGTCATGACCTCAGTGTAAATCTAATAGCTGCAAAAAAATTCTTCATGGACATGAGATGGAGTTAGCCATATTCATTATTTAAAACTATGTTCTGCACTTACACATTGTTGGTTGGAGTGTAAATTAGCTCAACCACTGTGGAAGACAGGGTGGGTGTTTCCTCAAAAACCTAAAGAGAGAAATACTGTTTGACCCAGCAATCCCATAACTGGGTATATACGCAAAGGAATATAAATTGTTCTACTATAAAAACACATGCACACACATGTTCACTGCAACACTATTTACAATAGCAAAGACACTGGATCAATCTAAATGCCCATCATTGATAGAATGGATAAAGAAAATGTGGTAGATGTATACCATGGAATACTATGCAGCCATAAAAAAGAATGAGATCATGTCATTTGCAGGAACATGGATACAGCTGGAGGCCGTTATCCTTAGCAAACTAATGCAGCAACAGAAAACCAAATACCACATGTTCTCATTTATAAGTAGGAGCTAAATGATGAGGACACATGGATACATAGAAGGGAACAAAATACACTTGGGGCTATCGGAGGGTGAAGGGTGAAAGGAGGAAGAGGATCAGGAAAAATAACGAGTATGAGGCTTAATACATGGGTGATGAAATAATCTGTACAACAAACCCCTCTGACACAGTTTACCTATGTAACAAACCTGCACAGGTATCCCTGAACTTTAAAAAAAAAACCTATGTTCTATCAAAACCTGCCTCTCATTTATGTATTAGGAATCTTATGGCAGCAGAACAGTTGAAAAACTAAAATAAAAATCTTCTGAAAATGCACTGAGTGGTAATTGATAATTGAATAAATACTGAAATCCCGAAGGATAACTTCTAAAGGAATGGCTTCAAGTATGTTACCCTTGTGTAAAGCCCACAGCTGTTCTGTCCTAGCATTTTAATGTAATGATTTACGCAGGAAAATGGATATTCAAGCACACAAGAATACTAATATTTTATAGCATTTATCAAATGCCAGTTACTTTCTAAGTGTTTTAGATATAATCGCTCATTCAAAATAATTCTAAAAATTGAAACTTCTCCAAATACTTACAGAGGAAAAAAAAACAAAAACCTGTCACTCTTATACAAGCTCCTCTAGACAATAACAAAAGAAAAAAGAAAACACTTTCTTAAGCATTTTATGAGGCCAACATAACTCTCCTTCAAAACCAAGTCCTACAGAGAGTGGAAAACTACTTAACAAAATCCCTTATGAAGACAGATACAAAATTGTGAAAGATATATGAAAGTCTTTACACTGAAAACATCAGTGAGGCTTCCAGATGCCTGACCAGACATCTTGTATTCTCTTCCACGACGAAGAACCAAAAAAAATGAGTGGATAATCACAGTTCACATATATCATATAAGAAAGAACACTGGAATTCTACAGAGAGTGACAGGAAATACCTGAAGCAAGGAAGGGGAAGAGAGCAATACAGTCTGTTCAGGTACGATAGGCTAGGAGCCAGGAAAGGCTCTCCAGATGAGAAAAGAGTAAGTGGGTGACTCCTAATGATCAACATTTCCACTACAGACTCCCACATTCCAGCCATAGGAATTCCCCTTGACTATTGTGAGCCCCAAGACTGACATAGGGAGCTACCTGAAGACCATGTGATGACATTGCCCCAGAGAGGGAGCACACATGTTCCCACACACCCGCAAGTCCTAAGCAGCTACAGCAAGTTGTCGCTTTGATATCTCAGCCCTCACCAGACTGCATTCTGCCCTGGGCCCAACAGCCCCTGCATCTTCATATCCCTGGAACCTTAATGTCATGCTCCACCTGCAGCCACAACTCCAGCTGCCCGCTACCTTTAGGGCTGAAGTGTGAGCCGTTGGCAGCTACCACACTGCTCCCAACTGTGAAGCTGCTGTGCATTTTTAATCACCCTAAGGACAACAGATCCACCAAGTGACAGCCACAGCAGTAGGTTGCCTCAACTGGGGCCAAACGGCAAGTGAAATGTACACTTCCCAGTCACTTGCGTACCACCGCTGCCATTGAAACTGACTCTATTCTCCCCCATACCAGGAGTGTAGTATGGCTGCTGCCACACCAACATGAACATTCTGGGGCCTGGGGTCACACTACCCCTGCCTTCCATAGTCAGTATCTGCAAGCACTACTGAAGGATGTGAGGATGAGTCCACTGGGCCTGGCTCTGACCCCCACCCCTTAGTACCCAATCCTGGCATCCGGAGGCCTGGGGAGTACCCAGGCCAGTCCACAAATATTGGCACCTGAGCACTCCAACAAGGGCCCTGAAGTTGGGGCCACCCAACCTGCCACTACCATCACAATGGGCACCCCCCCAACACACACACACACGTGTCACCTGTGAGTCTGGGGACTGGCCTGCCCAGCCGGTCACAACCACTGCCACCACCACTGTGGAGCTCTCGGGACTCAGAGGTTAGTCCCACCACTACTACTGCTATCACCTATGCCATGCAAACTGCCCAAGTGCCCGAGGACACACTCACCACCAGTCCATGACTGCCACTACCATCACCCAAACAAGCTGCCTGGAGGCCCAAGAATTGGCTTGCTTGGGTCTGCTAATACAGTGCCAGCATACACTGTCCTAGGGCCCAAGGACAGATATGCTTAGCATGCTGCTGCTACCACTGGGGCCCAAGGACAGGCCCATCTGGTGTCCCTGTCACAAGCAAAAGTTCACCACAGCCTTCCCTAATAACCACAACCTAGGCCACTGAGGAAAATCACAGACTTCAATGAAGCTATTTAGAGCCAAAGAAATCATGAAAGCTACACTACGGCATGCACCCAGAATCAAAGCCAAAGTACCATACCCAACAAACACCACACACACATCTTCAGGAAAAAGTCCTCCCCTAGGAAGGCAAGTTAAAAAGTGGAAAGAAGTGATTGTCATGACAGATGTTCAGATATCAATGTAAGGATATAAGAAACATGGAAAAAAAAAAAAAAAAAAAAAAAAAACACCACAAAGATAGTACTTCCAAAGGGACATAATTCTCTAGCAACAGATTAACTAAAAAAAGAAATCTATGAAATCCTGGATAAAGAATTCAAAATACCAATATTAAAGAAGCTCAGTAAGATAAAAGAGAATACAGAAAAACAATACAAATAAATCAGAAAAATAAGTTAGTATATGAATGAGAAATTTTCTAGAGATTTCAAAAAGCACAAAACAAATTGAACTGAATGATTTATTAAGTAAAATATAAAATACTTTCAATAGCTCAACAATAGACTAGCTCAAGAAGAAAGAATTTCAAAACTTGAAGACATATCTTTTAAAATAACACAGGCAGACAAAAAAAAATTGAGCAAAGCCTACATGACATATGAGATACCTTATAGGGACCAAATTTTTTGGTGTTCCACAAGACAAAGAGAAAATTAAAAAGTTAGAAAACCTATTTAATGAAATAATAGCTGAAAACATCCTAAGTCTAGGAAGAGATTTAAACATCCAGATACAGAATGCTTAGAGATTCCCAAACACAATGCAAAAAAGTCTTCTCCTCAGCACATTATAATCAAATTGTAGTAAGTCAAAGATCAAGAGAGTATTCTTAAAAACAGCAAGAGTCCCAGCTACTTGGGAGGCTGAGGCAGGAGAATTGCTTGAACCTGGGAGGTGGAGGTTGCAGTGAGCTGAGATCGCGCCATTGCACTCCAGCCTGGGCAACAAGAGCGAAACTCCGTCTCAAAAAAAANGAGAGTATTCTTAAAAACAGCAAGAGTCCCAGCTACTTGGGAGGCTGAGGCAGGAGAATTGCTTGAACCTGGGAGGTGGAGGTTGCAGTGAGCTGAGATCTCGCCATTGCACTCCAGCCTGGGCAACAAGAGCGAAACTCCGTCTCAAAAAAAAAAAAAAAAAAAAAAAAAACAGCAAGAGAAAAGCATCAAGTCACTCATAAAGGAAACCTCATCAAACTAACATTGAGTTTTTTCCTCAGAAATTTAACAGTCCTGGAGAGAATGAGATGATCTATTCAAAGTGCTGGGGGGGAAAAAAAAAAGAAACCCTGCAAGCCAATGATACTATACCCAGTAAAGTTACCCTTCATAAATGAAGTGCTAATGATCTTTCCAAACTAAGCAAAAGGTGAGAGAAATCATCACCCTAGAATGGCCTGGCAAGAAATGCTGAAGGGAGTCCTCCCTGGGAAGAAAGAGATGCCATCTACAATCATGAAAACATATGAAAGTACAGAACTAAATGCTAGCACAAACACAAAAATAAAGAAGAGAAAGGACACAAATATTACCACTACAGACAATAATAAACATTAAGGGAGAAAAAAAGGAACAAATGATATACCAAACAATCAGTAATCAATTAATAAATAACAGGAATAAGCCCTCACATATCAGTAATATATTTGAATGTAAATAGATTAAACTTTACACTTAAAGGATATAAACTGGCAGAATGTATTTTTTAAAAGACGCTGCTATAAGAAATCTATCTCAACTGTTAAGACACATACAGACTGAAAGTAAAGGGATAGAAAAAGACATGCCATGCAAACCAAAAGGATTGCCTATACTTACATTATATAAAAAAGACTTTAATACAAATGTATTAAAGGAGACAACAGTGATTATATAATGATCAAGGAATCAATTCAGCAAAAGAAAATAACAATTCTAAATAATTATATGTACACAACACCAGAGCACCAAGATATATAAAGTAAATATTATTAGATCTAAAGGGAAAGATACACTTCAATAGAAAAGTAGTTCAGGATTTTAATACCCCACTTAGAGCACTAGACAGGAAACTAACAAAGAAATGGTGAATTTAAAATGCACATTTGAACAAATATACCTAACAGACATTTACAGGACGTTTTACACAACAGCCACAGAATACACATTCTTCTCATCAGCACCTGGAACATTCTTTCAGAATAGATCATAGATTGGGACACACAAAAAAACAAATCTCACACATTTTTAAAACTCATAAGTATATCAAGTATCTTTTCAGACCACAACAAAATAAAACTAGAAATCAATAACAGGAAAAACTTAGGTAACTACAAATACATAATACTTTAAAAACATGCTCTTGAATGACCACTTGGTTAAGGAAGAAATTAAGGAAAAAAATAGAAATAAAGGAAAATTGAAACACAACATACCAAAATCTATGGGATACAGCAAAAGCATTGCTAAGAAGAACGCTTATAGCAATAATCACCTACATAAAAACAAGAAGAAAGATTCCAAATAAATGGTCTAATAATACCCATCAAAAAACTAGAAAAGTAATAACAAACTAAACCCAAAATTAATAGAAGGAAAAAAATTTGTAAAGATTAGAGCAGAAATAAATGAAATTGAGACCAAAAAAATACAAAGGACTAGAAAACCGTAAGTTCGGTTTTTGAAAAGATAAACAAAATTAACCACTAGCTAGACCGACCAAAAAAAAAAGACCCAAATAAATCAGAAATGAAAATAGAGACATTATAACTGATACCACAGAAATAAAAATCATCAGAGACTATTATGAACAACTATACATTAACAATCTAAAAAGCCTAGAGAACATTTAAAAATTTCGGGACACATGACCTTCCAAGATTCAATCCAGAAGAAATAGACAACCCAAATAAAACAAAAGGATTAACGAAATTGACTCAGTAATACAAAATTTCCCAACAAATTCCAGGTCTGCCTTACCTCACTGCCAAATTCTGCCAAATTCTGCCAAATTTTCAAAGAAGGGCTAATACTAATTCTCCTGAAGCTATTCCAAAAAAAATTGAAGAGGAGCAAATTCTCCCCAACTCATTCTATGCGGTCAGTATTAACCTGGTACAAAACTGCAGACCAATATCTATGAAGAACATAGATGCAAAAATCTTCAACAAAATATGACCAAACCAAACCCAACAGCACAGCAGAAAGATAATACACCATGATCAAGCAGAATTTATCTGAGGGAAGTATGAATGGTTCAACATCAGCGAATCAATACATGTGATACATCAACAGATTGAAGGACAGAAACCATATTATTATCTCATTAGATGCAGAAAAAGCATTTGATAACATACAACATTCCTTGTTGAATGTTGAGATTTTGCAACATTTGATAAAAACTCTCAATGAATTAGGCATTTAAGGATCATGTCTGAACATAAGAAAGGCCATATATGATACACCCACTGCTAATGTTATAATGAATGGGAAAAAGTTGAAAACCTTCTCCATAGAAACTGGAACAAGACAAGGATACCACTTTCAGCACTTCTATTTAACATAATTCTGGAAATTCTTGCCAGAGAAATCTGGCAAGAGAAACAAATAAAAATCATCCAAATTGGAAAAGAAAAGTCAAATTATCCCTCTTTGCTGATGATTTGATTTTATATCAAGGAAACCTTAAAGAGTCTACCAAAAAACTCTTAGATATGATAAATAAATTCAGTAAAGTTGCAGGATGCAAAATCAACATACAAAAATTAGTAGCATTTCTACAAACCAAGAATGAACTGCCTGCTAAAGAAATTAAGAAGGCAATCCATTTGCAATAGCTACCCCCAAAAAATCTAGAATAAATGTAATCCAAGAGTTGAAAGACTTCTATAAGGAAACTCTAAAACACTGATAAAAGAAATTGAAGCGTACATAAACAAATAGAAAGACACCCTATGCTCAACAAATTCAAAAAGTTAATATCATTAAAATGACCATTCTGCCCAAAGCAAACTACAGATTGAATGCAACCCCTATCAAAGTACTAAAATCATTTTTTACAGAGATAGAAAAAACAACCCTAGTATTTATATGGAACCACAAACAATAAAAACAATCCTGAGCAAAAAGAACAAAGATGAAAGCATGACTCTACCTGAACTTCAAAATGTATTACGAGACTAAAGTAACTATAACAGCATGGTGTTGCTATCATAACAGACAGATAGACCAATGTAGTAGAATAGAAAACCCAGAAGTAAATCCAGGCATTCACAGCCAACTGATTTTTTTTTTTTTTTTAAAGGCTCCAAGAACATACATTAGGGAGTGGACAACTTTTCCAATAAATGGTGCTGGGAAAATTGGATATCTATATGTAAAATAATAAAACTAGACCCCTATCTCTCAACATATATACAAAAATCAATATGAATGAAAGACTTAAGTGTAAGACCTGAAACTGTAAAACTGCTAGAAGAAAACGTAGTAAAAACACTTTAGGACATTGGTTAAGGCAAATATTTTGTGACTAAAGCCTCAAAAGCACAGGCAACAAAAACAAAATAGACAAATGAGATTACATTAAACCAAAAAACTTTTTTACAACAAAGAAAACAATAACAGACTGAAGAGACAATGTGTTGAATGAGAGAAAATATTTGCAACTTCAGCCAGGTGCCATGGCTCACACCTATAATCAAAGCACTTTGTGAGGCTGAGGTGGGAGGATCGCTTGAGCCCAGGAGTTCGAGACCAGCCTGGGCAACATAAAGACATCTCCTATCTATGAAAAATACAAAAGTTAGCCAGGTGTGGTGGTGCACACCTGTTATCCTGGCTACTTGGGAGGCTGAGGCAGGAGGATCACTTGAGCTTAGGAGGCCTAGGTTGCAATGAGCTGAGATCATGCCACTGCACTTCAGCCTGGGAGATGAAGCAAGATCCTGTCTCAAAACAACAACAACAAAACAAAACAAACAAACAAACAAGTATTTGCAATTTCTTCATCCAACAGGGGACTAATATCCAGAATATACAAGAATCTCAAACAATTCAACAGCAAACAACAAAAAAATCTCATTAAAAAGTAGGCAAAGGAAATGAACAGACATTTCTCAAAGAAAGATACACAAGTGATATTTTCATTTACCAACAGGTATATGAAAAATGCTCAACAGCACTAATTATGAGGGAAATTCAAATAAAACTATGAGGAGACATCATTGTACTCTACTTAGATTGGCTTTTATGTAAAAGACAAAAAAATGTAACAGATGCTGGTAAGGATGCAGAGTAAAGGAAGCCCATACACTGTTAGTGGGAATGTAAATTAGTACAGTCACTATGGAAAACAGTATGGAGATTTAACAGAAAACTAAAAATAAAGCTACCATATGATCCAGCAATCCCTCTATTGGGTATTTATCCAAAGGAAAAGAAATCAATATATCAAAAGAGATACCTGCAATTTAATGTTTATTGCAGCACAATTCACAATAGCGAAGATATGGAATCAACCTAAGTGTTCACCAACAGATAAATTGATAAGGAAGATGTGGTATATATGCACAATGGAATATTACTCAGCCATATAAAAGAATAAGATCATGTCATCAGCAGCAACATAGATGGAACTAGAGGTCATCATGTTAAGTGAAATAAGTCAAGCACAAAAAGACATACATCCTATGTTCTCACTCATATGTGGGAGCTAAAAAAAGGTTATCTCATTGAGCTAGAGAATAAATGATAGGTACCAGAGGCTGGAATGGGTATGTGGGAGAGGGAATGGAAATCAAGAGATGTTGCTTAATGGGTACAAACATACAGTTACACAGATTAAATAAGTTATAATGTTTGATAGCTGAGTAGGACGACTATAATCAACAATGTATTGTACATTTCAAAATAGCTAGAAGACTTGAGTTGTTCAATGATAAATATTTGAGGTGCCAGACACACCAAACAGCCTGACTTAATCTTTTTTTTCAGTCTATCATGTAACAAAATATCACATGGATCCCATGTAAAAAATTTTTTGTATCAATAAAAAATAGTGTTCTGTGTACCTTAGTTGGATAACTTTTGTAATTAATGAAAGAAGATAAATAAGTGAAGGGATTCATGAATTAGAAAATTCAGTATATGAAAATGTGAATAGATTTTATGTAATCCCAATAAAAATTATAAGGTTTCTTTGTAGAAATTGATTCACTGATTCTAAAATTATGTGGAAATGTGAAAGTCTAAGAATAGCCAAAGCAATATTGCAAAGGATTAACATTAAGATATTAAGATGTATTATAAAGCTATTATAACTAAGACAATGTGGTATTGACACAAGGATAGACAGATCATAGAAGATAGAAAAGACCAGAAGCAGACCCACACATATTTGGCAAACTATAACCTTAATTCATATCAAAGGTAACATATTTGCAGTGCAAGGGAAAAGACCTTTTTGGAAAACTGTGCTGTATTCCTCACCGGAATAGATACCTACTCCAGGTATAAGTTTGCATATCCTGCACACTGTGCTTCTGCCAAGACTACCATCGTGGACTAACAGAATGCCTTATCCATGACCATGATGTTCCACACAGCATTGCCTCTGACGAAGGCACTCATTTTAAAGCTTAAGAAGTGTGGCAGTGGGCTCGTGCTCCTAGAATTCACTGGTTTTACCATGTTCCCCATCATCCTGAAGCAGCTGGATTGACAGAATGGTGGAATGGCCGTTTGAAGTCACAATTAGCTAACTACACAATTAGCCAACTAGCTGACAACACTTTGCAGGGCTGGGGCAAAGTTCTCCAGAAGGCCGTGTATGCCCTGAATCAGCATCCAATATATGGTACTGTTTCTCCCATAGCAAGGATTCACAGGTCCAGGAATCAAGGGGTGGAAGTGAAAGTGGCACCACTCACCATCACCCCTAGTGACCCACTGGCAAAATTCTTGCTTCCTGTTACCCCGACATTGTGTTCTGCTGGCCTAGAGGTCTTAGTTCTAGAGGGAGGAATGCTGCTACTAGGAGACATAATGATTCCATTAAACTGGAAGTTAACATTGTTACCTGGACACTTTGGGCTCCCCCACCTCTAAGTCTACAGGCTAAGAATGGAGTTACAGCGTTGGCTGGGGTGACTGACCTGGACTATCAAGATGAAATCAGTCTACTACTCCACAATGAAAGTAAGGAAGAGTGTGTGTGGAATAAAGGAGATCCCTTAGGGTGTCTCTTAGTATTATCATGCCCTGTGATTAAGGTTAATGGGAAACTACAACAACCCAGTCCAGGAAGGACTATAAATAGCCCAGACCCTTCAGGAATAAAGGTTTGGGTCACCCCACCAGGTAAAAAACACCATGACCCGCTAAGGTGCTTGTTGAAGGCAAAGGGAATACAGAATGGGTAGTAGAAGAAGGTAGTCATCAATACCAGCTGTGACCACTTGACCAGTTGCAGAAAAGAGAACTCTAATTGTCATTAGTATTTGGATTTCCTCCTTATTTTGTTAAGAACTTGTTTGTGCATGTATACATTTGTACTAAGAAAACATCTTCATTTTATTTCCTTTCTTTTTCCTTTATCATGTTACACAAGATTTATTGACTTCATATCAGCATTTAAGTGTTGTTAGCTTTATGTAATAGCATTTAGGTTAAGGATTAGTGCGCTTCCAGTTGTATAAAGGATAGCTGTATTATGTTAGGTGTAATTATAACTTTATTATTGTCTTTTATTGAAGATAATGGATGATTTCAGGAGATATGTATGGGTTCAAGTTGACAAGGGGTGGGCTTGTGATGGTTGAGTGTCAGCTTGATTGGATTGAAGAATGCAAAGTATTGTTCCTGGGTGTGTCTGTGAGGGTGTTGCCAGAGGAGATTAACATTTGAGTCAGTGGACTGGGGGAGGCAGACACACCCTCAATCAGGGTGGGACCTATCTAATCAACTGGCAGTATTTATACATGAAAACAATGATCCAATTACCGCTTTTACATTTTAAACCTATTTCCAAAAATCATACAAACATTTAGATTTTCTCGAAGGGTTGAGAGCCATTTTAAACAACAAACCCAATGCAGAAAGTTCTTACATAATGTTTTTGCATTTGAGTATTCAATCCTCATTTTCACACAAGTCATTCACCATTTTTTAAAGATTCTTATTATCAGGAGTAGTAAAATGACTTCCTGTAACTGATTGCCTACTGAAGCATTAAAACAGTGTTTTACAAAAATAATAACAATAATCATAATAACATTGCTTTACAAGAGCAAACTGGCTCATAAAATCTCAGAACCTGATGGTCCAGAAAGTTTTATTGTTTTTACAGGTTATACTGATGTTGACTAGTGTGGCACCCCGAAACTACATCTCTCATAGGGAGTAAGTTTTTTTTCCTTTTCATACATTAAAGCTTGTAGAGCAAAAAGGTCATAGGATATTTGAGTATCTGAGGAAGGCCATGTATTTTTTTTCTCCCATAGGAAAACAGAGAGGAGGAGATACAGACACACACACACACTCTCTTACATACATATTCATATGTTTCTGTATAATTTCAGATATTTCTAAAAATCAATTCATAGACTCCAATTAAGAACCCAATAACCTGCGTTTTCAGGAGAAATAGTTAGTTTTCCTCTTGCTGCATTGGAATTCTCCATGTGAAGAATGTATTTTGCTAGGAACCCAATGTCAGTAGCCTTCTCAATGCCAGAATTCAATTAATCCGTCAGTCAGTTCAGCTTTTCTCTGGGAAGGTTTTATTATAATATTCTTTATGGCTGAGAAATTCTCAGATTTCAGTTTTTCATTCCTTTGATTTATTATGATAATACATACACGTTTCTCTTCTTACCTATTCTCATTATTAGGTCAAAATAACTGGTTGGAAAGGTGAAAGCAAATGAATCATTTGTTTAGCTGCATAATAAGTAGCTGGCATAACTGACTTAGCATGCATCCACCAGATAACTTACGATTTAAATAGTTTTAAATCCTTGACATGTTTATGTTTGGTTGGTTGTTTGAGATAGGGTCTTGCTTTATCCCTGAGGCTGTAGTGCACTGGCATGATCATGACTCACTACAGCCTCAAACTCCTGGGCTCAAGTGATCCTCTCACCTCAGCTTTCCAAACAGTTGGGACTACAGGTGCATGCAACCACACCTGGCTGTTTTTTCTCTTTTTTTGTAATCTTTTTTTGTAAAGATAAGTTCTTGTTATGTTGCCCAGGCTGGTCTCAAATTCCTGGCCTCAAAGAATCCTCCCACCTCAGCCTCCCAAAACACTGGTGGTTCTTTTTGTTTTTCACCCCCAAAAGGCCTGCACAAGCGGGAGAAGTAGTTCAGTAAAGAAAAGTTAACAGAGATAAATGGAACATTCTAGGCTCAGTTAAAGCAGAAAGCCGAGGCATGGATAATCTGCATTTAATGTGTACTGCATGTTGGGCTCGGCTCAGGAAGAAATCGGAGGTACTGGACTAGGATCTGGTATAAGTGGAAGACAGAGTTAGACAGCAATGGCCGGGCAAATGTTCTCTGGTCATGCAAAGAGTCGTAAGTTTAAGCTTCCTAATTTATAGCAGTATATTTGCTTATAATACTTGGGGCCCTGTTACAAACATGCCAGTTGCCACCATTTATTGTGACCATTTATATTTAAGGCATTTTTAAATCACAGTTTCAGTCAATTAAAAATATTTTGCATAATTAACATGGTCTATCTGGGTTTAAGGTTTTGATCTGTGCTCTAATTCTTGATTGTACATGAACCACTTCAAAAGAGTCATGATTGCAGGGGTTGCCAGAATACTCTCAGGTTTGAGCAATTTTCGAATGACTGATTTTTGAATGAGGAGGTTTTCTGACAGTCTTTTCCCTTGTTTCTTATAAACAGTTATTTGTTCACACTGTCTATTTGTATCTAGCATTTAAAGTGGCTGCTCCTGTGAAAGATTTCCCAAATAGTGTCTCATTCATTTTAATAATTAATGCCCTTTCCTCCTAACCCTTATTTTTCGTCTAGATTTAGGTTATTCATAGTTTGGTGGGAATATGCATGAATGCAATTCTATGTGTCTTAAAACTTCCCATTAAGTGATAAACTTTAGTAACTTCATACTTCTCTCCCAATGCCCTGGTAAGCTATAAAATTGCAACCTTAGTTGATCTGTTTCACCCACTTTCTTTTTCAACTTCTATTTTCTACTTCAGAGGCAACAAAACTTTTACATGTTTTATAAGATGCATTTGAAAAGACAGCAAAACTCAGAGTTCTGGTTGATCTCAACTTTAGACACTGTGGAAATGAAGACCAGTTCTTTCGTCAACAGCCTTTCCTTAGCGTTTGTTACTTGCTTGGAGTTTGGTGAGTACAATGACTTGGAACCAGAAAAAATAGAGGTTAGAGTTTAAACTTTGATACTATGGTACTAACTTACTGCCTTTGGGTGACGCACTAATCATCCTGGAGTCCCATTTTCTTCATTTCTAGGGTGGAAATAATAGCACCTAAATTATGGGGGTTTTGAATAAAGATTACAAATATTCAACACTGTGTCATGCATATTCTGCTTCCTTTTATTGATTTATAGTACATATATATATGTATGTATCTGTGTGTATAACATATTCTTTTAACTATATATAATAGATATATAATTATATATACTGTCTTCAATTATAGATATACACAGAGTAAAATATACATGTCATAATTGTGCACCCTAATAAATTTTCATAGATTGAATGTTCTCATGAAACTAGCACCTAGATCAAGAAACTTAATTTTACCAGCACCCCAGAAGTCACTCCTGTACTCCTTGCAAGTTACTACCTGCTATGATCTGACTGTTTGTGTCCCCCAAATTCATATGCTGAAATTCTAACCCCCAAGGTGATGGTACTAGGAGGTGGAGTCTTTGAGAAGTAATTAGGTTATGGGAGTGGAATCCTTATGAATGGAAATAGATCCTTTATGAAAGAGGTCTGAGAGAGGCCCCTTAAATTCTTCCCCAACATGAGGTTAGAATGAGAAGGCAGCTTTCTAAGAGGAAGAAAGCCCTTACCAGATAACTAATATGCCGGTGCCTTGATCTTAGACTCCCCAGCCTCCAAAACTGTGAGAAATAACTGTGTTATTTGTAAGCCACCCAGTCTATTTTATTTTTTCTAGCTCCCTAAATGGACTAAGATACTAACCCTCAAAGGTAATATCAGTTTCTTAAACTTGGCATTGTTGACATCTTGGGCCAGGCAATTCTTTGTTGTGGAGTAATGGGACAACAAGGTTGTAGAGATGTTTAGCAGCATCCCTGGTCTCTACTGACTAGAGGCCAGTAGTACCCTCTCCACCAAGTCATGACAATAAATAAAGTTTCTAGATATTGCTGAATATTCCCAGGGGTTAATGTGGTAGTAGGCAAAGTTGTCCCCAGTGGAGAATACTAGTATATACTCTTTTTTATGCAACTAGAACCTAAAAGACAAAGGGTGCCCCCTATGTGACTATCACTTAGTCTTGTCCATTTCCTCTCCTCTGTGGTGACTTACCAGCAGTAGCGCTGTTGAGAGAAACTTCTGAGTACAATCTACTATCGAGTGGGTTCATTGCCCAGTAGTCCTGAAATCCAGGTCATCCCTGGACCTAGAGATGCAAATATATTGCTTCTCATGTCATTTATCCGTAGCTTTTATTATCCCTTACTAGTGGAAGTACAAATTGGTTCACACACTGTCAAAAACTATTGGCAGTACATCTCCAGTTTGTTTTGAATAATTATTTCTGTCTAGCCTTTACTGAAAAAATATTTGAAGTAACTTGCAGGCTGCATGATATGGTTTGGCTCTGTGTCCCCACCCAAATCTCATATTGAATTGTACTCCCATAATTCCCACATGTTGTGGGAAGGACCTGGTGGGAGATAACTGAATCATGGGAGTAGTTCTCCCATACTGTTCTCATGGTAGTGAATAAGTCTCATGAGATCTGATGGTTTTATCAGTGGTTTCCAGTTTTGCATCTTCCTCATTCTCTTTGCCTGCTGCCATCCATGTAAGACATGACATGTAAGACATAACTTGCTCCTCTTTGCCTTCTACCGTGATTTTGAGGTTTCCCCATCCATGTGGAACTGTAAGTCCAATTAAGCCTTTCTTCATAAATTGCCCAGTCTCAGGTATGTCTTTATCAGCAGTGTGAAAATGGACTTATAAGTCAATTGGTACCAGCAGAGTGGGGCACTCCTGAAAAGATACCTGGAAATGTGGAAACAACTTTGGAACTGGTTAACAGGCAGAGGCTGGAACAGTTTGAAGGGCTTAGAAGAAGACAGAAAAATGTGGGAAAGTTTGGAACTTCCTGGAGACTTGTTGAATGGCTTTGACCAAAAGCATGATAGCAATATGGACAATAAAGTACAAACTGAGGAGGTCTCAGATGGAAATGAGGAACTTGTTAGGAACTGGAGCAAAGGTGACTCTTACTACATTTTAGCAAAGAGACTGGCAGCATTTTACCCCTGTCCTAGGGATTTGTGGAACTCTGAACTTGAGAGGGATTATTTAGAGTATTTGGCCAAAGAAATTTCTAAGCAGCAAAGCATAAGAGGTAACTTGCATGCTGTTAAACGTATTCAGTTTTATAAGGGAAGCAGAGCATAGAAAATTTGCAGTCTGACAATGTGGTGGAAAAGAAAAACTCATATTCTGAGGAGAAATTCAAGTGGGCTGCAGAAATTTGCATAAGTAACAGAGCCAAATGTTAACCCCCAAGACAATGGGGAAAAATCTCTCCAGGGCATGTCAGAGGTCTTCACAGCAGTCCCTCCCATCACAGGCCTGGAGGTCTAGGAGAAAATGGTTTCCTGGGCAGGGCCCAGAGTCATTGTGCTATGTGCAGTCTAGCAACTTGGTGCCCTGCATCCTAGTCACTCCAGCCATGACTAAAAGGGGCAAAGGTACAGCTTGGGCTGTTGCTTCAGAGGATGGAAGTGCCAAGCCTTGCCAGCATCCACATGGTGTTGAGCATGTGGGTGCACAGAAGCCAAGAATTGAGGTGTGGGAACCACCTCCTAGACTTCAGAAGATATGTAGAAACAACCAGATGTCCAGGCAGAAGTTTGCTACAGGGGCAGGGCCCTCATCTAGAACCTCTGCTAGGGCAGTGTGGAAGGGAAATGTGGGGTCAGAGCCCTCCCACAGAGTCCCTACTGGGGCACCACCTAGTGTAGTTGTGAGAAGAGGGCCATCATCCTCCAGATCCCAGAATGGTATATCTACCAACAGCTTGCACTGTGTGCCTGGAAAAACCACAGACACTCAATGCCAGCCTGTGAAAGCAGCCAGGAGGTGGGTTGTACCCTGCAAAGTCACAAGGGTGGAGTTGCCCAAGACCATGGGAACCCACCTCTCGCATCAGCGCATGATCCAGATATGAGACATGGAGTCAAAGGAGATCATTTTGGAGCTTTAAGATTTGACTGCCCCACTGGATTTTGGACTTGCATAGGACCTGTAGCCCCTTTGTTTTGGCCAAGTCTCCCCTTTGGAATGGCTGTATTTATCCAAGGTCAGTCCCTTATTGTATCTATGAAGTAACTAACTTTCTTTTGATTTTACAGGCTCATAGGCAGAAGGGGCTTGCCTTGTCTCAAATGAGACTGGACTGTGGACTCTTGAGTTAATGCTGATATGGGTTAAGACTTTGGGGACTGATGGGAAGGCATAATTGGTTTTGAAAGGTGAGAACATGAGATTTGGCAGGGGTCAGGCCCGGAATTATATGGTTTGATTCTGTGTACCCACCCAAATCTCTTCTTAAATTGTACTCCCATAATTCTGTGTGGTGGGAGAGACCCGGTGGGAGATATTTGAATCATAGGAGCAGTTCCCCCATACTGTTCTCATAATAGTTAAGTCTCATGAGATATGACAGTTTTATCAGGGGTTTCCACTTTTGCATCTTCCTCATTCTCTCTTTGCCTGCTGCCATCCATGTAAGACATGACTTGTTCCTCCTTGCCTTCCACCATGATTGTGAGGCTTTCCCAGCCACATGGAACTGCACATTCAATTAAACCTTTCTTTGTAAATTACCCAGTCTAAGGTATGTCTTTATCAGCAGCATGAAATTGGACTAATACATCACATTAATATATTAACAATTCTGAACATATCAGTGGCAGATGCAGCTGAAAATAAGATGTATATTTCCTTGATCTGTACAAGTTAAGAATTATTATTGTTTTGCAATGAATGTTCTTGCTTATAATTTGTTTTAATCTGATTCCAAATAAGTTATAAGTTCACATATTGTGATTGTTGATGTGTCTCTAAATAAATATAATTTAAGCTTTTTTTCTTGCAATTTTAAACGAGAAACTTTTTTTGTTCTGTAGTGCTTTTGACAATCTTAATTTTGCTGATTTTATCCCTCATGGTGTCATTTAATGTTTTCTTTTGTATTATTTTCTGTAAATTGGTAGTTGGAAAGAGGTATCCTTAGATACAGTTTGGATACTTTGTAAATACTATTTCATAGGTGCTGGTGTATCCTACATCAAGAGGCATATAATGTCAATAATTATTAAAGCCTAGATTATTAATTCATTGGTATTACAATATAAAAATATTTTAAATCTAGTATTTCTCCTGTGTTTATTAGCTTAAACTTCAAAAAATGGAATATCCCATTCTACTACTTGGCTACATAATGATAAAAATTTTATGAATATCCAAGATTATATCCTTTTATTTATCAATTTCTAAAATAATTTGTTCAATGGTATCTAAAATTGATCAACTAGATTTTTATCTCATTAGGAACACAGAAACTTTTAAAAGTATATTGTAAGGTATACTATATATTTTGATATACTTATCTTGAATATATATAGTACATTGATTATTACAGTCTAGTAAATTAGCATATGCATTGTCTCATATAGTTACCTTTTTTTTCCCCTTTGTGGTAAGAGTGCCTAAAATTTATTCTCTTGGCAAATTATAGATATACAATACAATATTTTTAACCATAATCCTAATAATATACATTAGATCTCTAGCCTTATGCATCCTATACAACTGCAACTTTTTACCCTTTGACTGACATCTTCCTTTTCCCCTCTCCCTACTCTCTCCCTCTGCTCTCGCCCCTGGAAACAATGGTTCTACTCTGTCTCTATGTATTCAACTTTTTTAAAGATTCCACATACATATGCTTTATTTCTGTGTCTGAATAATTTCATTTAACATAGTGTCCTTTTGATCTATCCATGTTGTTGCAAATAGTGGTATATCCTTTTTTACAGCTGAATAATATTCCACTGTATATATATACCACAATTTCTTTCTCCATTCACCCACTGATGGACACTTCAATTGTTTCCATATCATGGCTAATATGCATAATGCTGCAATGAACATGAGAGTACAGATATTTTGACAAAGGGGTGATTTCATTTCCTTTGGACACATACCTAGAAGGGGAATTGCTGAGTTGTGTGGTAGCTCTACTGTTAATTTCTTTAGGAAACTCCATACTGTCTTTCATAATGGCTGCACAATCTACATTCCTTCTAACAGTATAAAAGGGGATTTAAACAATTTCACATTTCAAATTACTGCCATTGTTATCATTATATATATAATTTGTTTTAATTCTTGGTCAATGGAGATCTTTTGAAGTTGGCTTCTGATTCCTTTTGACATAAGCATAGCAGTTTTTAACAGTTTCTTTGATATCTGACAAAGTGTTCCAAAATTTATCTTGCACATATTTTACTGCAGACCTAGAATCAGCCATTTCTTCCAAGGGCCCTGGTTCCTTTAAAGGGAAATTGTATTTCTAGACCACAGTATGGGTGCTAGGAGTGCTCAACATTACTTATTTTGTCATTGTTTTCATCTCTTTTCAATAGACAGAAGTAGGCAATATGTTTTGTATGTTCCGGAGAGCACTCCACAGTAGTCTTCAGAGTCATTCTGCTTAGTAGCTGTAGATGTACTGATATGGTTTGGTTGTGTCCCCACCCAAATCTCATCTTGAACTGTAGCTCCTATAATTCTCATGTGTCATGGGAGGGACCTGGTGGGAGATAATTGAATCATGGGGTGGATTTATCCTGTGCTGTTCTTGTGATAGTGAATAAATCTCGTGAGATCTGATGGTTTTATAAATGGAAGTTCTCCTGCACATGCTCTCTTGCCTGCCACCATGTAAGATGTGACTCTGCTTTTCCTTTGCCTTCTGCCATAATTTTGAGGCATCCCCAACCATGCAGAACTGTGAGTCAGTCCATTAAGCCATTTTTTTTCCTTTATAAATTACCCAGTCTTGGGTATTTCTTTATTAGCAGTGTGAGAACAGACTAACATGTGCCAAGCAGTAGATATTTAGTTCTTTTTATTGTTTTACAAATGGCGCTAAAATGAATTATTTTGCACATATATCTTTTTTTATAATTCTACTAGTCATTCCTCCGAGTAGATTCCTAAAGGATGAATTTTTTGGTCAACAGATAAATTTATGAGAGTTTGCTAGATGTCATTAAAGTTTTCTTCATAGAGCTTTCACAAGTTTGTATTTTCACCAGCTATTTTTGAGAATGTCTATTTTCCCTAGCTTTATCATCCTAGTAGGTTAATGAACTTTTGGATTTTTTTCCAACACGATTGGCAAGAAATTGTACTTTTGTATAGCTTTACTTTGTAGTTTCCTTATTATGAGAGAGTGAATGATTTTTGTATGTAAAAATCCATGGATATTTCTTTTACTATGAATTGTCTATTCATTTCTCTAGCCCATTTATTTTTTATATAGGCATTCTTGTATTTTCTTTATTTTTAGAAACTAATTATATAAGAATATTAACCCTATGTGATTTAAGCTGTAAATATTTTTCAAACTTCATTATTTTTAAACCCTAATAACTGTGCCCCTTGTAAAAAAAATGTGTTTTTGTTTTAATTTGTATATCTCTTTTCCTATAAAATTATTTTATCTACAGTTTTCCATCTTGCTACTCAATTTTAATTCATTAAGAAGGAAGTTTTCATCATTCATAGGTCATAGAGGAACCTATGTTTTCTATTTATTTTGTTTTGCTCTAATACTTGATTTTCATTTACATCTTTAAATTTCTGCTTTGTTTTCTTCTGTCATGGAGGTTTCTGTCAAATTCTTATTTTGGTCTTATTTTCTATTACTTAAGTGACCTATTATTCAGTAGTTTTACTAGAAAAACGTCTCCATGTTGATCTTTTTAACTCTCCCAGGTACATAATGTGTCCTTTCAAAATGTAGTTTCAAGTCAATATACAGGATCTGCTGAGTATATTCTAGAAGTAGAAATGCTGAGTCATAGGACACACATACATTCAAGCTTTAGTAGAAACATCTAAACAGTTTTCCAAAGTGGTTATACCTATTTGCATTTCAGCCAGCATCACATGAGAGTTCTGATGGCTCCACATCCTCCCCAACACTTGATATCTCCATTCATTTTGTTCTAACCCTTTGGATACCTGTGCAGTAGTATTTCATTGTGGTTTTAATTTGCCTTTTACTGATGGCTACAAGAGTTGGGAAATTTTTCCTATTTCCTGACCATTAAGATACTCTTTTTTTTTTTTGGTGGAGTGTTTATTCAACTATTTTTCCATTTTTTTTTCCCTAAGTGAATCATACTGGTTTCCTTTCATTAACTTGTAGAACTTCTTTACATATAATGCACACATGAATCAAGGTGTTAGAATATTCAAGAGGGAGGTTTTGAGGTCTCTTTGTAAAGGTATTAAAGACTCTCCCTCATGACCTAACTGCCTCCCAAAGGCCCTAACACCAAATACCAAATTGGGGTTAGGTTTTAACATATGAATTCTGGAGGGACACATTCAGTTTATATCAGTATTTAACTTGTGCTATTCTATAGCCTGTATTTGTTTTTATCTCATTAAAAAAAGTCTCCCTCTGGCATGCTTCATAACAGACATAATATCACTGTAATAGACATGTAAAAATATATAATTCATAAATAAAACTACAATTATTAGGGGGTACTCAAAACACTCCAACTTCTAAGCATGCACATTTTTTTGAAAGATACAGTAAATCATTGTGTGTTAAATTATGTAAAAGATGTTTGAGTACTAGTTATGTGAAAGAATCAGAATCTTAGAAAACAAAGAATCATTTTCATCTTCTTTATAATAGCCAGTTGTTATCATATGAGGAAAGACAATCAGAATACATGAGAAATTATAAACAACTGCTTTCATATTGTGGATTCTGATGCTGTAGATATCCAGATTTCATATGCAACAGAACACACAAATTACTGAGTTTTCATATCACATTAGCTGAATTGGAAAAACAACGACTATTTAGAGAACAAACATTTGACGGAAATTGGCTCAACATTGCATGCCTTAGTATTTTTCTCCCTTCCTTCACCATTGGTTAAGAGTATAATAAAGAGAACTACATTGTCAATTTCTGGAACTACAAAGTCCAGAATCATTAAAAAATAAAAGTCAAATTGAGAAGCAGAAATATTCAGTGAGGTTTAGTTTTGATGTGGTATCTCCTTTTTAGGTCAAAAACTATAGGCTGCACTAAAGAGAGCCCTATTAGTTTCTATTGCTGCTGTAAGGGTGAGAGACATCAGCAAGATGACTGACTAGAGGATACTGGCATTTGTCTCCCTCAACAAGCAATGACCAAGACAACACACAAAAAACTAAAATTCAACTGGAGTGTTGGAGGGAGAGCACTGGAGTGCAGCAAGGGAGTGGTGTGGTCCCTGTGGTGCTCAGAAGTCCAGGATGACAACACGGAAAGGGAATTGAGGGACTTTGCCTCTGCCACTCCTTCTCCTCTGCCAGGATTAGCCCCAAGTCAGGAGGGACTTCCATTTGTGGGGAAAAAGGCAAGAAGACTTCAAGCCCCCTTAGGACACCTATGTCCTTCCTAAGGGAGAATGCCAGAGTCTTCACAAGCCCCGAGCCTAGTTTGGAGAGCTGCCTAGAATTCATGCAGCTGTAGTGCTCCAGATTAGGACAAGTTTACTGCCTTCCTCCACCTCTCCCTGCCACGTTTTTGTGACTCCAGCTGCTGCAGCATGGTGGAATCTTGAAACTAGAGCCACTGCTGGAATATTCCCTGCTCTAGGAGCCAGCAGCCACTGTATCTCTCTGGCCTTGGGACTCTACTGTCATTTCACTCCATCCTACACAAGTGGCTGCAACACCATAACCCCAGGTGCTCAGAGCCAGAAGTAGGTGTGACTTTGGCCCTGAAAAGCAGGGCCATTAGCCCCAGGCCAGCATACCCATACCTCTGGCCAGAGAAATAGCAAATGTGCCCCCAGCAGATAGGCCCCAAAGGAAGTCAAGCTTCTGCAGAGCCATACTGCTAGCCAGATAAACTTCCCAGTGGGCCCAGCATTGGTGGTATCAGTCTCAAGCCTGCCAGACAGCCATAAGCCTATACCCTTGGCCAGAGAAACAGCCTGGCAGACTCACCCCTGAGCTGACTGAGCAGCCATAGCCTGCACCCCTGGCTGGAGTAATAGCTTGGCAGTATCAACACAAATGAGCTGGTTCCTGAGCTGGCCAACCCAGGATGTCCATGGGCATGCTCCCAGTCTGAGAAGCAGTTCAGGAAGCTCATCTTTAGCAAAGCTGTGCTATCACTGCCACAAAATCCCATGACCCAGTCCACTGAGAAGCTTGCAAACATTGCTAATGTGTATTACATTATGAAAAAACACTATGGAGACTACACTACTGTGTTCATCTAGGACCAAAGCCAATACACCCCATCCAATGGTAGGAATAAATCTTTCCCTGCAAAACCTACCCCAGAAAATTGGAAGAGACAACTGTTTCACCAGATGCATAAGTATTGATATAGAGACACAAGAAACATGAAAAGGCAAGAAAACATGACACCTACAAAGGAATACAATAATCCTCCAGTAACAGACTCCAAAAGAAAATGTACAAAATGCCAGAAAATGAATTCAAAATAATCATCTTAAGGAAACTCAACAAGATACAAAAGAATACAGATAAATGGTTCAATAAAATCAGAAAGACAATTCATGATCTGAATGAGAAATACATCAAAGAGATATTATATGTATTTAAAAATAAAACAGGTATTTTAGAGATGAGGAATTGAATAAAATGAAAAACATAATTGAGAACTTCAAGCAGGAAAAAAATTTCAAGACGATTCTTTTGAAATAACCTAGGCAAACAGGAAAAGAATTTTAAAAAATGAGGAGAGCCTGCAGGACTTACAGGACACCATTAAATTTTTTAAAATTGTGTTATGGGAATTCCAGAATGGGAATAGAAGGGAAAAACATAGAAAATATATTTAATGAAATAATACTTGAAAACATTCAAGTCTTGGGAGAGAGATGGACATTCAGATCCAGGAAGCTCAGAAACCCTCAAATAGATTAAATAAAACAGGTCTTCTGTGAGGTACATAATATTGATATTGTCAAAGGTAAAAGACGAAGGGAGGACTGAGCACAGTGGCTCACGCCTGTAATCCCAGCACTTTGGGAAGACAAAGTGGGAGGATCGCTTGAGCCCAGGAATTCAAGACCAGTCTGGGCAACATAGTGAAATGCCATCTCCACAAGAAAAGAAAAAGAAAAAGAAAAAGAAAAAAAGAACCAGGTGTGGTGGCATGTGCCTGTAGTTTCAGCTACTCAGGAGGCTTAGGTGGGAGGATTAACTGAGCCCGGGAGTTTGAGGCTATGGTGAGCTGTGATCATGCCACTGTACTCCAGCCAAAGTGATACAAGAAAACTTTGTCTCAAAAAAAAAAAAAAAAAAAAAAAAAAGACAAAGTGAGAATTTTAAAAACAGCAAGAGAAAAACATTAAGTCACATGAAAGGAATCTCCCACTGGACTAACAACAGATTTCTCAACAGAAAAGAATGGAATGAATGAAATGATACGTTCAAAGTGCTAAAATTAAAAAAAAAAAAAGTCAAGAATACTGTACTCAGTAAAGTTATCCCTTGGAAATGAAGGAGAAATAAAGTATTCCCCAGATAAGCAAAAACTAAGGAATTTATCACCACGAGACTGACCTGACAAGAAAAGCTTAAAGGAGTCCTACTTGCAAAAGGGGAAAGATGATAGCTACCATCATGAAAACATGTAAAATTATAAAACTAGTAGATCAAACGAAGGAGAAAAAAGAATCAAACTTTCTTATTACTAGAGAAAGTCACCAAACTGCAAAAATAAACAATAAGAGAGGAAGAAGGGAATAAAGAATATACAAACAACCAGAAAACAATTAATAAATGACAGGAATAAGTCCTTACTTATCAATAACAGCCTTCATTATAAACAGATTAAATTTCACAATTGAAAGATAGACACTGGCTGAATGGATGGAAAAAAAACCAAGACCCAACTACATGCTGCCTATAAGAAACTAAGTTCACCTGTAAAAACACACATAGACTAAAAATGAAAGAATTGAAAAAGTTTTTAACACAAATGGAAACCAAAAGTGAAATATACTGTGAGTTAAAAAATAGCAAAAAGAGACAAAGAAGAGCATTACATAATAAAGGGATTAACTTTGCTAGAAGACATAATTATAAATATGTATACAACCAACATTGAAGCACTCAGATATATAAAGCACATGTTATTAGTTCTTAAGGGATAGTTAGACTCCAAAACAGTAATAGCTGGGGACTTCAATACTTGAATCATCTAGACAGATAATCAATGAAGAAAACATGGAATTTATACTGCAACACAAATGAAATGGTCCTAACAGACCTATACAGAACATTTCACTTCACAGGTGAAGACCATACATTTTTTTTTCTTCAGCACATGAAACATTCTTCAGGATTGACCACATATACCATTTCACGAGGACACAAAGTAAGTTTCAAAAGTTTAAAAATATTGAAATCCTATCAGGTATGTTTTCCGTCCACAATGAAATAAAACTAGAAGTGAAGAAAAGAGGAACATTTGAAGCTATACAAATACATAGAAATTAGACAACATGCTCCAAATGACCAGAGGGTCAAGGAGGAAATTCAAGGGGTAATCAAAAAGATTCTTGAAACAAATTAAAATAAACACAATGTACCAAACCTATGGAACACAGGAAAAGCAGTATTAAGAGGCAAATTCACTGCCAAAAAAATACTATATTAAAAAATAGAAAGATTTCAAATAATGAACGTAGTGATAAACCTCAAGAAACTAGAAAAGCAAGAGCAAACCAAACCCCAAATTTGTAGAAGGAAAGAAGACAAAGATCAGAGCAGAGATAAGCAAAACTGTAACTAAAAAAAAAAATCAACGAAACTAATCATTGGTGTTTTTTTTTTTTTTTTTTTTTTTTTGGAAAAGGAAAAAAAAAAAAAAAAAATTCAACAACAATTAAACAGACTAAGAAAAAAGAAAGAAGCTCCAAATAAACAAAATCAGAAACAAAAAAGGAGCTGTCACAACTGATCCCACAAGAACACAAGGATCACTGGAGACTATTATGAACACAGACATACCAACAAACTGGTAAATCTAGAAGAAATGGATACATTTCTGGCTACATAATACAAAGTACAAGATTAAACCAAGAAGAAATAAAACCTGAACAGACCAAGAACCAGTGGCAAGATTGAATCAATAATAAAAAGTCTCCCATCAAAGCAGAGCCCAGGACTAGATGGTGTCATGATTGAATTCGCCCAAAATTTTAAAAAAGAGCTAATTCCAATTATTCTCAAACTCTTCCAGAATTTGAAGGAAAGGGAATTCTTCCAAACTCATTCTACAAGGCCATGATTACACTTTTACTGAAGTCAGAAAAGGCTAAAACAACATTATCAACAACAAAAATCTACAAACCAATATTCCTAATGAACATACATGCAAATATCCTCAGCAAAATATTATCAAACTGAATCCAACAACACATCAAAATGATTATACACCATCATCAAGTGAGATTTATGCCAGGGATGTAAGGATAGTTCAACATGCATAAATCAGTAAATATGATAGATTACATCAATAGAATGACAGACAAAAACCGTATAATCATCTCATCAGTTGCAGAAAAAGCATTTGATAAAATTCAATATCCTTTCATGGTTAAAAATCTTTTCAACAAATTAAGTATAAAAGGAATGTACCACAACACAATGAAGGCGATATATGACAAACTCAAAGTTAAGATCATACAGAACTGGAACAAGACAAGGATTTCCACTCTCACCTCTCTTATTTAACATTACCAGAAGTTCTGGTCAGAGCAATTAGGCAAGAGAAAGAAATAAAGGGGATCTACAGTGGAAAGGAGGAAGTCAAATTGTTCTTCCTTGCAGAAGATATAATCTTACATGAGGAAAAACCTAAAGAGTTCATGCACGCAGAAAAAAACTCTTACAGCTGATAAATTTGGTAAAGTGGCAGGATACAAAAGCAACATACAGAAGTCTACACATCAAAAATAAACTAGCTGGAAAAAAAATCAAGAAAACAATTATACTTACAATAGCTGCAAAACTTTTACCTAGTAATAAATGTAGCCACAGAGGTAAAAGATCTCTATAAGGAAAACAATGAAACTGATGAAAAAAAAATGGAAAAGAACACGAAAAATGGAAAGACATTCCATTTTTATGGACTGGAAGAATATTGTTAAAATTCACATGCTATGCAAAACAATCTACAAATTTAATGTAATCCCTTTCAAAATACAAATAACATTATTCACAAAAAGAAAACCAAAAAATTCTAGAAATTGCTATAAACCAACAAGACCCTGAATAGCCAAGGCAATCCTGAGCAAAAAGAAAAAAGCTGGAAGCATCACACTACCAGATTTCAAAACATAATACAACGTTATACTAATAAAAACAACATGGTACTGCATAAAAACAGACACGCCAATGGAACAGAACAGAGAACCCAGAAATGAACCCATGCATTTAAAACCAACTGGTTTTTGAGAAAGGCACAAAGAACATTCACTGGGGAAAAGACTCTCTTTAATAAATGGTGCTAGGGAAACTGAATATTCACAGGCAGAACAATGAAACTAGAGTCTTATTTCTCTCCTTAAACAAAAATCAATTAAACATGAATCGAAGACTTAAATATCAGGCCTGTAACTATAAAACTACTAGAAGAAAACACAGAGGAAATGCTTTGAAACATTGAAAAATATTTTGTGAATAAGACTTCAAAAGCACTAGCAACAAAAGTAAATACAGACAAATGGGATTATAAAACTGAGACGCTTTTGCACAGCAAAGAAGACAGTCAACAGAGTGAAAATACAACATACAGAATGTGAGAAAATATATGCAAACTACTCATCTGACAAGGGATTAATATCCAAAATATACAAGGAACTCAACTCAACAGCAAAAAGCCTAAATAATCTCATTAAAAAGTGGGCAAAGGACATGAACAGACATTTCTCATAATACATACAAATGGCCAACAAATGCATTTAAAAAACCTCAACATCACTAATCATCAAAGAAATGCAAATAAAAACCACAGTGAAATATCAACAGACTCTAGTTAGAACAGCTATTATCAAAGAGATAAAATATAATAAATGCTGGTGAGGATTTGATAAAGGGGAACTTTTATATACTGTTGGTGGGAATGTAAACTAGTATAGCCATCATGCAAAACAGTATGGATTTTCTTCAAAAAAGTCCAAATAGAACTACCTTATATTACAGCAATCCCACAACTGGGATATAGCCAAAGGAAAGTAAATCAGCATATTGAAGAGATATATGCACCCCCATGTTTATTGCAGCACTATTCACATAGCCAAAATAAGGAGTCAACCTGTGCCCATCAATATGTGGATGGATAAGGAAAATGTGAAATGCATACACAATAGAATACTACTCAACCATAAAAAGAGAATGAAATTCTATCATTTGTGGCAATAGAGATGAGTCTGGGGAATATTAAGTGAAATAAGCCAGGAACATAAAGGTAAATATTACATGTTTTCACCCATGTGCAGAAGCTAAGAAAGTTGATCTCATAGAAGTAGAGCATAGAACAGTGGTTATGACAAGTTAGGAAAAGTGGGGCAAAGGACAGATAGGAAGAGATTGGTTAAAGGATTCAAAAATATAGCTAGATGAGAAATAAGTTCTAGCATCTTATAGCACTATAGTCTAACTTTAATAATAGTTTATGTTTCATGAAAAGGGGATTTTTTATATTCTCAGCTCAAACAAAGGATAATTGTTTGAGGTGATGGATATGCTTCTCTATCCAGATTTGATCACTATACATTATCAAAACATTACCATGTACCCCATAAATAAGTACAATTATTATGTGTCAGTGAAAGAAACCCACAAAGTTCATGGCTTACAAAAACACAAATATCTCTTGCCATTCTGGAGCAAAGTCCAAAACATCTCACTTGGCTATAATGAAAGGGTTAACAGTGCTGCATTCCTTCTGGAGGCTCTAGGGAACAATTGTTTTTATACCTTTTCCAGCTTCTAAAGGCTACCTTCATTCCTTGGTTCATGGCCTCTTCCTCCTCCTTTAAAATCAGCAACCTTGGGCAGAGTGCTTCTCACTTGACCGTTTCTCTTGGTTGTCTTTTCCAATTTCTTTTTTTTTTTTTTTTTTTCTTTTTTGAGACAGAGCTTCTCCTGTCACCCAGGCTGGAGTGCACTGGCATGATCTCAGCTCACTGCAACCTCCATCTCTCGGGTTCAAGCGATTCTCTTCCCTCAGCCTCCCCAGTAGCTGGGATCACAGGCAGCCACCACTACGCCTGGCTAATTTTTGTATTTTTAGTAGAGATGGGGTTTCAACATGTTGGTCGGGCTGGTCTCGAACTCCTGATCCACTCGCCTCGACTTCCCAAAGTGCTGGGATTACAGGCGTGAGTCACCGCACCCGGCCATCTCTTCCATTTTTAAGGACTTTTGTGATTATACTGGCCCCACTTGGATAATCCAAGATAAACCCTCTGTATTTTAAAGTCAGCTGATTAGTAACAGTAAATCCATCTGCAACCTTTTTCCTCTTTGGCAAGTGACCTAACATGTTCACAGGTTCTGGGTATTACAATGTAGCCATCCTTGGTGAGACATCACTCTGCTTACGTAACACCTACTAGGATTTTCTAATTTAAAAGTTGGCCAGTGTTGGCAGGAGTACATTTCTATATTTTTTGATTTGTAGATTGTCATAAATACTTAGTTGCAATGCAGAATTTCTTATACTTGCATGTGATATAACCCTACATTCACACGTGTATGCACATGCAAACATACACACATAACTGCTCCTGCTGTATTCAGAGCATCCCTAAAATTAGTAATAAATGAAGAAACACATCCTATTTATATGGGGAAACATTCTTGTTAAAAGCTGAAATGAAGCATATGTATAAAGAACGACCAACTGGGAATCAAAAATTCTCTGTTCTCAGTTTCAATCTGCCCTTTCATAAACTTTCAGGTAAAATATTAGTAATAATAGTACTTGAAAGAACTGTGTAGAGAGTCATGGACATTTATTTATCTCAAAGGTGTTCGCCACCATTAAAACTCCATTTAGGAATCGCAAGATGAACTTGTGGTCATCTTCAGGGGATGAAGGTTGGAAAGTGGAACATCCTAGTTTAATTTTAATAGACAATGAAATGCTTTTTTTGTAGTTGGTTCTGGTCAGGAGGCTCATCTCGGCTGAGAAAAAGCCAGGTTCCAAAGTTCAGATCCTTGATGTCATCACTAACTTTGAGAGGTTGAGTACAAACTTTTGACATACCTTACCTCAGTTTCTCCAGTAAGTATTAATAGGATAAAATATTTTGGAATAGAACTCTAAACATTAGCATAGTGCATACAATATTTGTATCTCTGGAGATATTGCCTTTGAATTATTTCATTTGGTTCTGTAACAACACTGCCTCAATGTTCAATAAAAGTGGATGTTGAAATTGATCATCAGATAGTTTGGGCTTTTATTTTTTCAATTCTGGGTTTCAATTGTCCATGTTGTATTTGTCTTCTTTTATTTCAGAAAATCACAAATTAGCAATAATTACATAATTCTTTTTGAATAACCACTCAAAAATAGAGCCTAAAACTAAATATTCAATCCCTTTAAATTGATTGGGTTAGATAATTTTCTTTTTGGATTTGGGCCATTATTAGATTGAAGTACTTAATCATCTTAACAGTATACTTACATTTTAACCATAATGTTTCATTATTTTTAACTCACACTAGGAAATTTTGTCAAAACTAGAAATCATTAAGGTAGACATACCAGTTAAGCTGTTAGTTGTAGATGCAAATTTGTATCTTTGCCCAAACTTAAAACAACAACTAGCAACGTTTCTCTTGCTTATGAATTTAATTCTATTGATACCAGTGAGCTGCACAGAACTCAATTGGTTAAGAAGACATTAGGTATGCACATTTGGGGATGCCCATATGCTTTTCAGCAAATATACAACAGGTCAGGCTAATGAGAAGTGTTCGCCTGAGGAATTCATTATATTTATTGATAAGTTTGTCATATTGACGTGGAAGACTGCATTGTTAGTCATTATTTGCCATGGTGAATCCATGTTCCTAAGGTGAGTCCCTAAGGTGGACATTAGTTTTGCATTTTAATACTTGATGAATAAAAGTTCCACTGTTGGCATCCACTTCTGCCACCTACTATCTTTTAGGACATAAATTTCCTTAGACTTAGTTTTGTAGAGAACTTTTTAGTGCTGGACAAAAAGTTAACTTCCTAGCTGTGTAATCTTAAGTCAATTAATCTTACAGAGCCGTGGTTTTCAGATCTGCCAAATAGGGATTCTTATGTGGATAAAATCTAACATGTTCATTTAGATACAAAGAGATGAGAGAAAGACACACACACACACACACACACACACACACACAGGGGGAAAGAGAGAGGGAGAGAGAGGGAGAGAGAGGGGGAGAGAGGGAGAGAGAGGGGGAG